>NW_015091020.1:505451-520740 GCF_001431845.1 Calidris pugnax | reverse complement strand
GCTGCTGCACGCACACACAGACTGTCACCCCTGGGAAGCTGGCTACAATCCCGAACCAACCAGATCCAAAAGCTGCTATTTATTGCTACCAAAAAAAAAAAAAAAAAATTGCATTATTTCTATTCTGTATTATCAAGGGGAGGGTTCCTCCTTTCCCCGCTCTTGGTAGCTTTGTGGTAAAAGCCATGGATTGAACAGGCCGGGACTATTTGCTGGGGCCTTGGGAAGTTCTGCAAGGTCCAGGTGGCACCAAGTTGCTATAACAAGCCATTCCCTGCTTTTTTGGGGGGGAAGAAATATGGGAAATCTGCCCACAGGTGCCTCACACACATCTGTTCATCTCAGCAAAGAGCAGTCTTGTTGCATGAGACAAGGAGTGGAGAGATCCGAGAGTCTTTCTCAGACTTCAGAGGCAGGCTGTGAGCATCTGCTCTTGTCAGATTTGGGCAGAGGCAACATTTTATTGCCCCTTGATCTCTCCTGTCCCTGGACAGGATGTGTGCCTCTGCTCAGACCACCCCAAAATCCTTGCAGAAACAGCTCACGGGCTGCACTTTTCTTACCCTTCCCTTCCCCAGGCTCCCCACTGCGACGAGCATTAGCCTTCAGGATGGGAGTGAATAAATAATTAAAATGCATTCCTAATAGTACCCTCCAAAAACCCGCTTCAAAGCCAATTCTCCTACAGACTTTTCCTAGCCCTGGTCCCACTCACCCATCCGCATTATCAGTCCCCTTCTTCCAGCTCCTTGGGGTACCAAATTTTCCCAGCTGAGACGGAGATAAACCCCTGCCCCAAAACTGCTTCCGAGCTGGATTACAAGGAAACCTTCCCTAAAAGTCCAGCTGGGATGTGTTGACCGGCTCGGGGAAGCCCCTGGTGCTTGGTCCCAGGGAAAGCATCTTACATCCCCAGCATCACTGCCACCTCCCCCCGGGAGAGCCCCTTCCTAATCAGATGGGAGTGCTCCCGCTCTCACGGAAGACAAAGCAGAGACCTGCAGCCCTCCTCCACCAGCTCAGACACAAATAACAGCCCCGAAATAGCCAGCATTCCTCTGGCGTGGCCGTCCCCCAAAGCATTTCTCATCAAACCTGCAAGGCACATCCAGGCTTCTTCTTTTGGTGGTTTCTTTCCTGGCATTTTTTTTTTTTTTCCAGGGGGAAGATTTTTGCAGGTTTTTATCAGCACATACAGTTACCAGGATTTTTCTGCATGAATATGTCTTGGTTTCAGTTGAGATAAAGTTAACTTAGAAGTCCAACAACATCTTGGCCTGTATCAGGAACAGTGTGGTGAGTAGGACCTGAGAGGCGATTGTCCCCCTGTACCGGGCACTGGTGAGGTCCCACCTCAAGTGCTGTGTCCAGTTTTGGGCCCCTTGCCACAAGAAAGACATTGAGGGGCTAGAGGGGGTCCAGAGAAGGGCAACGAAGCTGGTGAGGGGTCTGGAGAATAAGTCTTATGAGGAAAGACTGAGGGAGCTGGGATTGTTCAGCCTGGAGAAAAGGAGGCTGAGGGGAGACCTTCTCGCTCTCTCCAACTCCCTGAAAGGAGGGTGTAGAGAAGTGGGGGTCGGTCTCTTCTCCCAAGGAACAGGTGATAGGACAAGAGGAATGGCCTCAAGTTGCACCAGGGGAGGTTCAGATTGGATATTAGGAAAAATTTTTACACTGGAAGAGTTATTAAGCCTTGGAATGGGCTGCCCAGGGAAGTAGTTGAGGCACCATCCCTGGAAGTATTCAAAAGACAGGGTGATGTAGGGCTTAGAGACATAGTTTAGTAATGTGGAGTGGTTTTTCTGTATGGTTTTCTTTTTTTATCAGAGTTAGGTTGATGGTTGGACCGGATGATCTTAAAGGTCCCTTCCAACCTAGACGACTCTATGATTTTATGTTTCTATGATTCTAACTTATTTATTAGCAGCTGGTATAGCGCTATGTTTTGGATTTGGGATGAGAAATACTTTTGATAGGGCACTGGTAGATTTGGTTGTTGTTGAGCTCTCAAGGCCTTTTCTGCTCCTCACATCACCCCACCAGCGAGCAGGCTGGGAGGGGACAAGAAGCCAGGAGGGAACACAGCTGGGACAGCTGACCCCAAGCGACCACAAAGATATTCCATACCATATGACATCATGCTCAGAACATAAAGCTGAGGGAAGGAGGAAGAAGGGGAACGTTTGGAGTGGTGGCATTTTGTCTTCCCAAGTAACTGTTACACATGACAGAGTCCCAGATGACTGAGCCCCATGCTGTTACAGGTGGCTCTGCATCCACCCTTATGCCTTTCCAGTTGTTCATGCTGTGTCCTGCACAAGTTGCTTCTGTACTGGCCAAGGAGAGCGTGCAGAGTCCTGAGTCACTTTGCTTCCATCAGAGATGCTGTTGAGAAGCCATAATCTACATTTCTAATGTTACCAGGGAGAAGGAGACCCCTGCTTCTTCAAGGGCTGGCTGTGCCACTGAAAACCCGTTATAACCCCCAAAACTTTACTCAGCTGTCAACTGCCTATGGCCAGGCTTCATAGGTGGGAACACAAAAGAGATGGATTTTTTTTTTATATGTAAAAACCCCAGCTCTTTTCTTTATCAACCCATCAGTTTGAACTTCTGCATTTCCCCCCGTAGTCCCTTTTAAAGGACACTTATAGAAGACCATACAAAGTACACGTCGACCACGAGGTGCCCTACTTCTCTTGTTGCCAACCCAACCTTATGTGCCCACTTTTCACTGCCTCCCTCCCACCAGTCCACTTGTCTTGTTGTGCCACTTCCTTTGCCAAAAGAAGAACTTTTTCTTCCCAGCTTGGCTGCCCACAATCATCCCCCAGCACCTGAAGCCATGATTTGGAGGAACACCGACATGAGGAACATAGATGACGACGGGTGACAAGCATTGTGGCTCGGTTGTGCAGCCCACAGTGGTGGTTGTATTTGCCATCCTTGCCCTCATTAGGAATTACTTAACACCACCCCACCTGCTATCAACTTTCTCCTTCTTGGAAAACCTCACAGAAAAACGGGTTTTGGGTGAGATGGTAAATTACGTATTTGCCATCCTTGCCCTCATTAGGAACTGCTTAACACCACCCCATCTGCAATCAACTTTCTCCTTCTTGGAAAACCTCACAGAAAAACGGGTTTTGGGCTAGATGGTAAATTATAAGCCAGACTTTGAGAACTTTTACCTAAGGTAGAGCTTCTCTACCTTCCTGGGATATTGCTCCTCATAACAGCCTGAGAGGGACCTGGCCTGATAAAACACAGACCGAGGGCTGCAGGATCTGGCCCAGGGTCTAAACGATGTTAGCGTATCCTCCACCTTGAGCTGGACCTAACTGCAGCCTGTTAGACAACTTTATCAGCCTTAACTGAGGTGTTGTAGCAGAAGCAGATGTGTTCTCACTATGGAGGCAATACTGTAATAGCTGTAGTGCCTACATGCAGAGCAGTGATAGCCTGTTAGACAACTTTATCAGCCTTAACTGAAGTGTCGTAGCAGAAGCAGATGTGTCCTCACTACGGAGGCAACACTGCAATAGCTACATGCAGAGCAGTGATAACAGGAGTGGCAATTGCAATCATCTTGATGGCAATGATTGCTCTTGGCAGCTTCCTGCCTAATGAAGATGTCCCCATTTCTTCATGGGGAAGCCCCATGAAGGGCCTTCTATGGTAGGGAACAAAAGACACTGCACCAAAGATGTGTCAGTTGTCAAGACGACTTCTTTTTTTTCCTTCCTTTTCACCTCCTGTGCTTGTTGCCTTAAACAGCAATGTTTTATTTGTTATTTTTTGGAGAAAATGCTCTCACATAGGATCAGCATCTAAATAGGCTGGATTAGGGGCTCCAGGCTCCAACAGCTTTGTAGAATTGTCTAATAATAGTGTTCTACTTCGAAAAGAAGAAGTGAAATAATTGAGTTTATCACTCCCATCCTCCCCAGACCCCAAAGATAGGCATGCAGTGTGGATCGATGGATATCCACCAGGATCTAGTAGGCTACATTTTCTTCCTGGACACAAGGATTGCTCTGAGCCAGCCTTGTCCCATTGGGAAAGGGTGTCTGCACTGCCATGGGCCACAATCCATCAAGGCCAAATCTCCTCCTAATTTGTAAAAGGCCATCTAGCACCAAAGAGAAGATGAAATATACTGCAGCAGGACTAAACCCAACCAGGACACCCACAGCACTTGGGGAACTTGGATTTTCCAACCCTAAATGGGACTGGATTTGGATGCGAGACAAAATCTGGGCAGCCAATTAGAGGAAGCCTGATTAATTCTTGCTTTTCTTTCCTTTAATCACTGTCTGCCCACACTACAGGCAGATATCCAGGGTATCCAGACATGGGGTTCTTCTGCCTTCAGTTAGACAGTCAAAAGTGACGTGTATAAATCTCAGCTGGCCATTTACATCCTCTCTGCAGATCAAGGAGACACATATTCAGCTGCGCCATCAATAGTTAATTCTAAGCTGTGAAAACAACTTGAAACTGGCAGCTTAAAAGTAAAATTGCTTCCCCTCCAATTTTAAACAGTAAAAGTGAGTTTTTAGAGAACGGCTTCTGTTTATTCAAAACCCTCGAGGGATACGAAACAATTCATTTCACTCACTAACTCCACCAAAGACTGACACTTGAGATTTGCTCAATTAATTGCTTAGCGTTAAACTCAAAAGTATGTTGAAAAGTTTGTGTGTCAGGTATCCAGGACCTTGGCTACTTGATGTATCTTTAAGGTATTTTAAATGTTGTTGAGCATCTGTCTGTTTAACCGAAACTTCCTCCACAAGTAAAGAGTGATTGCCACCAATAAGCCCCAAATTAGTATTATTTATCATTACCTAGGAAGAGTTAAAAGATGCATAAATTAGAAATAAAAATAGAGCAGTGGCAGGCTATATAACTGCTTAAAGAAATATTTTCATAGTGTGTCCACCTGGTCAGAAAACAGAGCTGAAAGGCAAGAGCAGGCTGTAAATCTCCAAGTTGTACAATGAGCAACCGCGGAGAATCAGCCCTGCTTAAGCGATATAGCTATGAATTGTAAATGAAAAACATGATTAAAATCAAATCATTCAAATTAAGATTTTCCTCTTCCGTATTTTAAATCGTGATTAAAATTCATAATTTAGGCCACATCAATTTAAATCAAAGCACCCTGCCATAAAATGAGGTTTTGAACCCTTTGTGAGGCTTTAATGAGAAAAAAGGACGTTCTCCTGTTGAATGCAGTTAATGGGGATTTATTGGTACCATTCATGGGTAGCTATTTTAGAAGTCTACAAAATAGCATAGTCTTGAGGGCTTTTTTGGCTGTCTGGAAAAATTCTAAGGAAACAAAATAATTTTATATACTAGGGTGTTTCAATACGCTCAAGACTTACTTTTCTGCAGTATTCCCCGTGACTGTTCAGGACTGGAAAATTTATCACTTGTGCCAAAGAGGTCAGCACCTCTCATTGCCTTTCTGGCACGGGAATTACCCCGAGGCTTGGGCGAGCGTGGAGGTGATGATCCCGAGAGCCACCAAGGTGGGCTGAGATTAACTCCCATGCTTGAAGAATGGGCTCGAGGGTGTAATTTTTTGCTTGCTGGCTTCACTGCTCACTATGTGAGTATCCTCCCCCTCTACTCTGCCCTGGTGAGGCCCCATCTGGAGCACTGTGTCCAGTTCCAGGCTCCCCAGTTCAAGAAGGACAAGGAACTGCTGGAGAGGGTACAGCAGAGGACCACAAAGATGATGAGGGGCCTGGAGCATCTCTCTGATGAGGAAAGGCTGAGGGACTTGGGTCTTTTTAGTCTGGAGAAGAGAAGGCTGAGGGGAGATCTGATCAACACCCATAAATACTTAAAGGGTGGGTGTCAAGAGGATGGGGCCAGTCTATTTGCAGTGGTGCCATCCAGATTTTCATTGCCATAGGCGATTTTGGCGTGTTTATGGCATTGCTTTGATTTGGTATAAATTCATGTGCCCTTTGGAAGAGGCCTGGGAGAGCACGAACACTTCATATCATTGTGTCAAGCCAGATCAGGGGACTGATCACCTTAAAAACTAAGCTAAGATTAGATGCATCTGAAAACTAGCCAATATTAGAGAAAAATAATCTAAAAAATAAAATAAAAAAAAGAGGGGGGTTGTTTCATGCATTTACTGCGTGTTGCTACTTTCTCCACTTTGCCAGTGGAAGAGTGGAGCAAAATTTTTATTTGTTATTTGTATTTGCTTAGGCTCCAACACCAAATCAGATCACCAGAAGCTAGAAAGAGGGAAGACAGCTGAAAAATTGCATGAATGAGAATGCTGGTTTTGGAGTTGCTCAACTGCAGCCTGGTTTGAGGGTGCTCCTTATTAGCTGACCTAGTACCTGGTAGAAACCTTGCTTTAAAACATTCCTTCCATTGCTTAATAAATCAGAAATGTGCAACAAAGACAACTTTAATTGCTTTTTAATATATATATAGAATCATAGAGTGGTTTGGGTTGGAAGGGACCTTGAAGACCATCCAGTTCCAACCCCCCTGCCCTGGGCAGGGACACCTCCCTCAAGACCAGGTTGCTCAAAGCCCCATCCAGCCTGGCCTTGATATATAGTTTATAGAGATAAGACATTCCATCACGTACGCAAAGGGGGAAAAAAAATGGAAAAGTTTAAATGATACTGCTGGAGCCTGCAGAAAACGGAGAGCTCTTGGGGTTACTATTATACCCTGCTTATCAAGATACTGTATGCCTTGACTATGAGAAAAAGCAGAGTAGTTAAACCAATGCACTGTGCTCCCCAGCAGTGATTATCCAAGGTCCTGGATATACCTATAGTACATATATAAACATGTTTTTATATATATATTATATTTATATATATCCAGGGTATATATATCACATATATAAACTGTGTAGATATATATATATATATATATATATACACACAGTTTATATATGTGATATATATACCCTGGATATATATAAATATAATATATATATAAAAACATGTTTATATATGTACTATAGGTATATCCAGGACCTTGGATAATCACTGCTGGGGAGCACAGTGCATTGGTTTAACTACTCTGCTTTTTCTCATAGTCAAGGCATACAGTATCTTGATAAGCAGGGTATAATAGTAACCCCAAGAGCTCTCCGTTTTCTGCAGGCTCCAGCAGTATCATTTAAACTTTTCCATTTTTTTTCCCCCTTTGCGTACGTGATGGAATGTCTTATCTCGCCCTCCTGCCTTTAGACTCTGGGGAAGAAATAAAAAAAAAAGAAAAGTGGCCTTTGCCATTAGGTTTCAAAGAAGGACTTTTCAACCACAGTTTTCCAAACCCTTCTGCAGAATCTTTCAAGTCCCCTTTGTCAAAGTTAGAAATCCGGCATTTTCTCTTTGCCTGTGTCTGGCAGAAGCCACTTAGAATAAATGCCTGACAAGGTTGTCTCCTCATTTCTCTACAATAGATTTAATATATCTTTAAGTACTACGGCTTAATAACTCTAAGCCAATTTCTACCTCCTCCTGCAGTTAAATTTACTAAAATCAATTAAGGCTGAGAGAGAAAATTTCAGCCCTTGTCATTAATAACTGAGGCCTTATTCTTCCGCTGCAAAATGACCTTCCTCCTCCCTTTCACCAGTCTCACGAGCCACGTGGCATAAGACCAAAGCCCCCTGCACACAGAGCTTGTAAGACACAGAAAAAGCTGCTGGATTAATCCAATTTTTATTGCAGATGCTAAGAATATGAGCCAGACCTCAAAGAAACATTTAAAATGGGACTAACTCAGAAATAAAAAATTACCTTTTCTATTTTGGAGGAGGTTTTAGCGTAGATCCCGTCTGCCTCTCTCTCAGGCATCTGTCCTGCACCTGGCTTCAAACAGACTTGATTTTTAAATGCCAAAACTGTGCTCTTTTTATCTGCCTTTCCATTTTGTAGCCCTTAGGGTGTAGTCCTGACCCACCACCAAGAAATTCTTCCAACTACTGAAAACTACTTTGTTGTTGTTGTTTTTAAGCAAATACAGACACTGTTATGCAACATAAGGGGTTCCAGGGGAAGATCCTAGATATTTTTGGTGTAACATCAGACCCTGAAGGGGAGCATGTATGGAAATGAGCATCTCTAGGGGCCAAATAACAGAATCATAGAATAATAGAATGATTTGGGTTGAAAGGGACATTAAACATCATCTAGTTCCAACCCCCTGCCATGGGCAGGGACACCTCCCACCAGACCAGGTTGCTCCAAGCCCCATCCAGCCTGGCCTTGAACCCCTCCAGGGATGGGGCAGCCACAGCTTCTCTGGGCAACCTGTTCCAGTGTCTCACCACTCTCACAGGAAAGAATTTATTCCTAATATCTCCTCTAAATCTCCTCTCTCTCAATTTAAAGCTGTTACCCCTCATCCTGTCACTCCCCTCCCTGATCAAGAGTCCCTCCCCATCTTTCCTGTAGGCACCCTTCAGAAACTGAAAGGGGCTCTAAGGTTTCCCCAGAGCCTTTTTTCCTCCAGGTTGAACAACCCTAACTCCTTCAGCTTGTCCTTATAGCAGAGGGGCTCCAGCCCTCTGATTGTCTTCTGTGGACTCACTCCAACAGGTCCATGTCCTCATCCCAAAAACACACCTGCTTGCCTTCAGAAGATGCCCCCCTCTCTCCACTAACAGCAGCTGGATTCAAGGACAATCTGCTCCAACCCTATACACTATGGTTAAGTATCTGAACCTACATGGCATCAACTTGCATCTTTCAGTGGGAGGAAAAAACAATTTGCCCACAACTGCAGAAGAGATGGCAACACCAAGACTCCAAATTTTCCCTTCCTCCTCAAGGCAGATCATCCCAACTTGCCCAAACATTGGCCTGTTCCCTTTCTGCTGCCCCCTAGACCCAGCACCATGCTGAGAAGTGGGACCTTGGACATTAAGCACAAGTTGAGCCATGCTGAAAGCCAAATCTCAACCCAACATGTTCCCTCCTCGCAGCTGGTTTATTGCGGATGCACATCTAGAAGCAGGTGCTTCAGCGGCGCTGAATTCCCTTCGCCTAAAATAAAGGCTCATTCCCCTTCATTATCCCCTTCTGCTCTGTGCGGGGCATTGAGGCATTACACCGAGTTAATTTTAATAAGTCGTTTGCATTCTCCCTGTCTCCTTGCAATACTTGTCACCGGCGGCTGCCGAGCGCTCCTGGCCTGTGGCCAAGCAAGCTGTGAGACGGACGTTATTTACGGGACGGAAAAGGTGCCTCCAACACACAGAGCAGTGTGCGCTGCAAAGGTGCAAAGGTTTGCAAAACAGGCACACCTAGAGACAAGAAAAACTTCAACGAGAAGACTTGGGACCCAATAAGCACACGGTCACTGGAGAACATTGGTGCCTTTGGGGTTTGGAACTACTTCACTCCGTCTCTTGAAGGACAGAGATTTTTTTTTTCCTCTTTATTTTCTCTTTAGGGTTGATGGCGCATTTTCTGGTTCCCAGTGGTTTTCAACAACATTTGGTAAAGAAAGCTGACTCTGAGACACGCTATGGCTCAAGTGAATATGTGCATGCAACCCCCAAGATCACCCCAAATAACCCACCATGAAGCTTTTCACTCCCAGAAGGCAGTAACTACTACTGGTGTTTTCCAAGACACCCCGTGGGCACACACTATTTCTAGCACTATTTGCAACTCAAAGCTAGAAGCTAACTTGAAGCAGGCTAAGTCATCCTTGAAGGAACTTGTCCCTCTCCCTTGGCTGTGGAAGGAGGTGAGGACATTCATACCCATCACCTGGAAGTTTAGCTAGAAGAACAATTCCACTGAGTCAGCATGGCCCCAGGTGGTCACATTGTAAAGGGGTAGAAACGAGCAGTGCAAAGTCAGCAACTCCTCCCGAATCACAGCACAGGGTCGAGCTCCAAATTTGCCAGGTGTCATGATAAAAGCCTTCTAAACGTGACTTGTGACTTCTACCCTTGCCACATCGTGAGGTTGCTTCTGGCCATGGAAAGCTGTTGCTGCATTGCAGCCCCCTGCTCACCAGGCCTTCACTGATGCTATTTCATAGAATGACAGAACACCAGGTTGGAAGACACCTCAAGGACCATCTGGTCCAACATTTCTTGGCAAAAGCACAGTCTAGACAAGATGCCCCAGCACCATATCTGTACTGCAGCAGCCCTGGAGACCCCAGCTGAGAACATCTCCCCATCTCTGAACACTCATCATCTGGTCTCTCCAACAAACAGTGTGTAGCCTAAGTGGACACATGCAAAACAGGGAGAAAAACTGTGGCACAGCCTGTCCTTTAAACAGTATTTCAACCCTTTAGACCGTATCAGACCATTTATGATTTTTGTATAATAACAAGGAAGCTCCTCTTCTTCTTCCCAGCTCTGTCTACCTTCTCAGACAGGGTTATTTAGCTCCAAAGTAACACGGTTTTGGATATAGACTAGTCCCAATGCTCAGGCATCTTGAAACTGAAGCTGTGATACAGGCAGAGCACATCCTTTCTGCCTCCACCCGGGTTTAAGTGCATCTACATGTTCCTCAAGGACCTCCAGGCCAAAACACCACGAGGCTGCAGGCCAGCACTACAACAAATATGCAATTAGAACTGTTAAAACCTGATGAAGCTCAGATGAACTGTCCCCATCCCTCCCAAATAACAAACAAGCAACAAGAGAAAGCGTCTCACCCCAAGGTGAGGGACACCACCACACCAGGCAGTTTGGGGGGAAAGACAGGGATTTTTTTTCTTTTTTTTTTTTGTTTTTTTTGTTTTAAGCAGAAATGGCACAGGGGAAGGGTTTTGGTGGAGATGGGTGGTGCCTCCCCAAACCTCACCAGGCGGTAAGACCTGCAAGACCCCCATACAGAACCAGGTTTGAGCCTGGTTGTCTCATGAGCTGCAAGAGACCGAAGACATTGCTCTCTGCAACATAGACTGTACAGAACCAGGCTTGAGCCTGGTTGTCTCACGAGCCGCAAGAGACTCAGTGGATTTGCTCGGCAATCCCAAGACCAAAGACATTGCTCTCTGCAACGTGAACTTTTTTGGCCAAGCCCCGGGGGTTTCAGGGAACTGAGCCCAGGTAGGTGGAGAACAACAAATGCCAGATGACTGTGTGCATGATTTAATTTAAAAAAAATAAAAGGAAGGTTTGGTCAGGAGCTCTCTGTGAAGGAAAGGGCAGGCATTGCAAGAATTCAGAAACAACATCCTTAGGTGGAGATTGGCAAGTTATGGAAGAAGCTGTGCACGTAAACAAGCTTTTGAAGAGGAAGTTGGCAGAAGCTTGTGAAAATGCTTGGGTAGGTAGGTTTGTGGGATTTCACATGCCTGCACACAGGGAATGGACCAAACCGGGCCACCCAGATTCCTGCCAAGTTCAAACCTTGTTGTGACGTTTGGCTCTTGGCAGAGCTGAGGGTGGCCGTCTGCCACGCAAGGGTGCTGTGGAGCTGGGAGCAGGACTGAAGGTGAGGGAGATGCTTCCCTTCTGCCCATGTGTTGCTCTCCATCAGCTCAGCATCTGGGAGGGAGGAACTTCCCACCACGAGTGGGTTGTTTGCTACTTGTTGGTCCTGCTACTGCCTGGACCACCTGGAGATGTAGCTACCTGAAGGCACCTGGGCTTGGGGCTTGACTTCTTGAAGCACAGAACAGTTCAGGTGGATGTTATGGCAGGATCTCACCTCCCCAGAGCATCACCCTGTAAGGGTGTAGCTACACTCACTTCATCCTCCCTGGACCCACGGAGCATCAAGGGGCTCTGGGTGCTATGGTGGGACCTCGGGGACAAGGCGAAGGGGCCACCCAGTCCAGCATCATGGAGAAGGGGGCAAAATTCAGGGCAGGTGGGATGGATGTGGTCCTGTACCTAAACACCAACAGCTCCTCCCTGCTCTCCCGTGGCACACCTAGAATAACACAGGGGCTGTTGTACAGCCTGAAGGATCCTCACTGGCTGCGGTCAACCTCCACCACCCCCCACGGCCTGAACCCTCCAAACACCCCAGAGCTCGTGTCGGCAGCCCTAGGTCTTTTAGAGGGTGCAGGATGGGGAGAGAAAACGCGTGATTTACAGGGCAAATAATAACCAAAGTGCAACCCCAGCCTCCCTGCAAATGCTGAGAGCAGATATTTCCAGCTGGCCTCCCGTCACCGCCAACATGAATGATCACCAGCCTCCTCGTCATAAGCCTTTAAAGCAACTCCCTGGAATTAAATCAGTGTGTTGCGGGGTTCCAGCTCCTTTCATCCCAAGATCTTCAAGCGCTTTACAAACAATTCTTTAATTAAGCCTCTAAACAGACCCGCAGGGTATCATTACTGTATCTGCTTTGCCACTGGGGAATTAAAAGACATCGCGCTGCTAAAACAGCTTGCAAAGGGGTCACAAAAAAACCTTATCGACGTTCTTCCGACAGCAAATATATAAGATGTGCTCCGCTTCAATGCTGATTTTAAAACTCTCTGGTTAACAATATTTATTTTTTTTCTCCTCCCGTAGACGTGGCCCCAATTGCCTGCTCCTGCCCGTGTCAAGATTAGTATTCAATGGCTCAAATGGATTTTAAAAAAATGCACATCTTTGACAGCCTGTCCTGGACAAACACGAGCTCCCAGTACCAGGCAGCCGGCGAAGCTTTGGGAATGAAAAGGGATGTTTTGGCAACAAGGATTTAAAACCCATCAATCTGTGCTTTGCTTTGAGCTGGGCAAAGGGTTGATCTCCCATAAAAAATGCCTTCCTGCCTTTTTTTGCCCCCAGGACAGGTTTGAGCTGTGTCTCTTTTTAATCCTCTGAGAACAAAAAGTATCCTTTTTCTCTTCCTGATGTGATTTTGCTATCATGCCCCCTGTGGGATAGAAGATCTAATATGGGGAAAGAATAAATGAAATAAAATGTCCCGTGAACATACTCTAATGAATAAATGAAATAAAATGTCCCGTGAACATGGTCTAATGGATAACTCTGAGCCCCCGTCAGGCTGGGTGAATTTAAAGATGCTGTTTGCCTGATGTCACATTTTCTGCATCTCCTGTACGCACCAAAGAATAAATGAAATAAAATGTCCCGTGAACATACTCTAATGGGTAACTCTGAGCCCCTGTCGGGCTGGGTGAATTTAAAGATGCTGTTTGCCTGTCACATTTGCTGCAGCTCCTGTATGCACTGGCTGTGCCTTGTCTGAAGCTGATTTTATCCTGATTTACAGCCGGGAAATAAAGGGGAATCTCTGCAGAACAAGGGGGGTTTGGATGACACGAACCTGGAAGCCAGTATTTCTAGCGAAATAGCCGTACCCAAAATAGCTGCTGTTAAAAACTTCTGCAACCTTGGGCTGATGTTGCTCTGCCCCACACAGTGTTGTCACCTTCTTCCTCACGACACCCAAAAACAACCTTGGGCTGGTGTTGCTCTGCCCCACGCACAGTGTAGTCATCTTCTTCCTCACAACACCCAAAAACAAGCTCAAAACCAAAATCCCAGCGCTCACCCACCCATTTCACATCCAACTTAGAGCAAATCATCCAGGCTCCGCTCTCCTTACTATTTTTTAAGACACCAAAAATCTTACAAACACAACTTCTTCCCATTTTAGGGGGAAAAAAGGAGGAATTTAAGTAAGTCAGATGGTTTCAGCCAATACCAGCCTTAGAGGTGAGCACTGCTGGGACCCTAAGCCCAAGCACCCAGCAAGGAAGGATGCCGATTTTGCCCCCCTAAAGAAAAAAATCCTGGTGCCAATACCCAGGGAGCAACAGAAAAGCGCCTCTAAGGAGCTTATTTCAAAACTTAAGAGCAGCGCTAATGGCAGAAAACACTGTTTTGAAGGATTTAATCAAATAATTTCCGAGAAAAATGTAATAGGATCATTTGAGAGTGCTATAGAAACAGGTCCCCCCCCGCCACCCTACTGCTAAAAGCCTGTTTTGTACCAGTCCCAGCATATTTATCACTCCATTTTGAAAAACAGAACGAAACCTTCTGAGAAGGCAAAGTCAGCTAAACTCAGCTCAGTCCTGGCCAGCAGAAGAAAAACTGCATTAACAGCTCTTGCTTTACGCCAATATTAATGAGGCTGGGGCTTCTTTAGTTTTAACGGGAAGAGAAATCTTCTTTTTTGAAACTCCTGTTGGCATCGGGGGGAGATGGAGGCTTCACACCTGCTCACCCACCAAACCCCAGTGCCACGAGTACCCGAGAGGAGCAGGAAAAAAAACGGGCAGGTGGAGATTTCAGCAGGATCTCCGTGAATTCACCCCGTAGTTAAACCTCCAGGGTTTAACCGCCTGCCTCCACTTGTGCTTTTACCTCCAGAGAGTCCCCCAGCTTTTGTTACCTTGAATAAAAGCACATTCAGCTCAGCAGAGGCTCTGCCGGGAGACGTGACCCAGAGCAAGGTTTCAACTTCTTCTGTTTTGTTTTATTTTAATTTTTTATTTTAATTTTGTTATTTACTAGTTCATTTTATTATTTATTAATTTTTTTTTCTTTTCCACTTGCCTCACACCCCTGAACACAGGGAGAAATTACCCCACCCCTCCCTGCCTCTATTCGCTTTTAAAACAATCAGTGCATTTCTCTTCCCCGCTACTTTTCAGTAGGGTTTATGGCCATCTCTCTGACTTAACACCCTGCCAAAGAACCAGACCTCCCTCTGCGTCACCCACAGCCATCTCCCCAGCACCCTTAACCCCAGCACTGTCGCAGGACCCGAGACACTGGTTCCATTCCCAAACCTCTCTATTGCGATGCAGTCCCCATCCCACATGGGTCCCACAGCGAAGGGTCTCTAGAAGTTTATCCTTTTTTTCCCGACTCCACCATCAACTCCCATCAGGGAACTGCCCCCCCCCCCCCCCCTTTTCCCACCACCTAGAGCTGAGGACTCACGTTCCACACCTGCAGCACCTGGACCATTGGAAGAGCCGCCCAACCAAACCCAACCAAAGGTTGCTCCCTCACTCGACGGGACCCCAAAAAGAGGGGTGGGAAGCTCGGTGCTTTGCACATCCATCTCCCCAGAGCCCAAACCCCTTCCCGGGGCAGGGAGGGGGGTGCTCTGGGAAGCTGGATGAAGGAGCAAAGAAGCGGCGCGTTTATCTCATAGCGTTGCATTAAAAAAAAAAAAAAAAAAACCACAAATAAATAGCACCCTCACAAACATCCAAACCAGAACACAAACTACTACTCCACGCAGGTGCCCCATAAATATAATCTTTAAACCTTTACCCATAGCTGAATTTGGACTGCAGCAAAATAATAAATAAATTAATTACT
>NW_015091020.1:362861-505105 GCF_001431845.1 Calidris pugnax | reverse complement strand
TGCGTGGGGGGGATTTGGGGGTATGGAGGGGATTTGGGGTTCGCATCTGCATGGTGAGGGGAAGAGAGAGGGGATTTGAGGCTTTCGTTGGGGTGAGGAATGGGGTGGGGGGTGACGGTTGGACAAGATGATCTTTAAGGTCCCTTCCAACCTAGAAGATTCTGTGATTCTGTGAATTGGGGTTCATATCTGGATGGGCGGGGGTCATAGGGATGAGGATGTAAGGGGAAATTTGGGGTTTTGTTGGGATGAAGGTCTAGGGGGGGAATTGGGGTTCACATCTGGATGGGCAGGGGTCGTAGGGATGAGGATTTAGGGGGGAATTTGGGGTTTTGTTGGGATGAAGGTCTAGGGGGGGAATTGGGGTTCACATCTGGATGGGCAGGGGTCGTAGGGATGAGGATTTAGGGGGGAATTTGGGGTTTTGTTGGGATGAGGGTCTGGGGGGGTAAATTTGGGTTCACATTTGAATGGGCAGGGGTCATAGGGATGAGGATTTAAGGGAGAATTTGGGGTTTTCTTGGGATGAGGGTCTGGGGGGGAATTGGGGTTCCCATCTGGATGGGTGGGGGTTGTAGGGATGAGGATTTAAGGGGGAATTTGGGGTTTTGTTGGGATGAGGGTATGGGGGAGAACTGGGGTTCCCATCTGAATGGGGTGTGGGGGTTTCACTGAGATGGGGTTTTGGGGAGGATTTGGTGTTCTCAACTGCATGGGGGGGGATTTGGAGGGTTCATCAAGGATGGGGATTTGGGGGGAACTGGGGTACCCATTTGAATAAGGGGGGAGAGTTGGGAATTCCATTGGGACAGGGGCTTGTGGGGGAAATGGGGTTCTCAACTGCATGGGGGTTTTTAGGGGTTACATTGGGATGGGAGTTTTGAGGTGATTTGGGGTTCTCATCTGTATGGGGGGATTTGGAGGTTTCATTGGGATGGGGGGTTGTGGGGATTTGGGCTTCCCATCTGCATGGGGGGATTTGAGGTTTTCTTGGGATTAAGATTTGGGGTTCACATCTGCATGGGGGCATTTGGGGATTTCATTGGGATAGGGGAGATTTTAGGGGTTTGTTGGGATGGGGGTTTGGGGTAGGATTTGAGGTTCTCAACTCCATGGGGGAAATTTTGAGTTATAATTGGAATGAGGGGAGTGGGGCTGATTTGGGATTCCCCCCTGCAAGGGGGAAGTTGGGTGTTTCATTGGAATTAGGGGCTTGGGGGGATTTGGGGGTTTTATTAGGTTGCTAATGGATTTTAGGTTTTCATTGGGATGGGGGCTTGGGGAGGGATGGGATTCCCACCTGCATGTTGGGGGGATTTGTGGTGTTCATCAAGATAGAGGCTTGGAGGGGGATTTGGGGTTTTCTTCTGGATGAGGACTTGGGTGTCAGTTTGGGATTCCCACCTGCATGGAGGAAATATGGGATTTTTATCAGGAGGTGGGATTTGGGGGTGGATTTGAGATTTCCATCTGAATGGGTGTTTGCGGTTTGATCTTGGATTCCCATCTGGGTGGGGGTTACTTGGGGATTTGCATCTAGACAGGGTTTGATTTGGGCTTCTCACCATGGCTGGGAGTTGATTTGGGGGTCTTATCTGGAGGGGGTTTAATCTGAGATTTCTCTCTGCAGTTACACCCCCTCCAGAGGTCTACGCTCTAATGGGACAAAATTCCTCAGATTTCCTTCATCCCTAGTGACATGGGAAGTCCTTGGGGCAGGAGATGGGGTAAGTCCAGGGGATACACGATGTGGGGGCTTGCTAGGGGGGGTCATTGCCTTGGTGGGGGGCAGCACCCCACCACTACAATCACTCCTAGATCTAGACACTGAGCACGGTGCTCACATCCAGGCTTTGGACCCACATATTACCCCAGCCCTCCCTCTGAAACTAAGAGGTGCTTTCAAATATTATTTGAATAAATGAATGTACATTTCCATCAGGTGTTTTCTAAGAAAGGGTTTGCACCGGTTTGAGAAAGTCTCAAAGGAAGCAATATGCCCAAAGTACTAAGGGCAAAACTATGATCAAATCTTTGCATTTTTTGTGGCAGGCGGGAAGGGCGCTGAAAGTTTTTTATCTAGGGTTCAGGCAAGGAGCGTTCACTGCAGCCAGGAGGAGACTAAAAATAAGCTCAGAGCTTTGCACCGAATCCTCCCCCTTGCACTGACAGATCCAGAGAAACCATGAACCTTCCCAGCCTGGACCAAGAGGTGGTAAAAATAACCTTTAGTCCAAAAATGACTCTTCAAATTTGGTTTTCTTTACACCTTCGGTTAAAGGTGGGCTTTCTTCTTGGTGCAAGGTCACCTTGAGAAGACTTGAGGAAAGGTTTGGGTTAGCTCGTTCGGACCTCCCTATCTGCTTTACGTGTTGTCCCCAGAAAAGGCTCCCTGTCCTGATTTTGGCTTCTGGGTCAGTGCTGGAGCGAGAATTTCCATGTCCCTCAGCCCAGCCTCATCTCTGCTGTAAATCTCTGTACCTAAAAGCCATGAAACTCGAGTTGCAGTAAATGAATGAATGTGTTGATGCACGTTATTAATCTTGCCAGCATTAGAGAGGCAGTTCCTTCTTTCCCTGCAGAATATTTTTTCATAACAGATCACATTTCCACCACCACCCCCCCTCTCCCAAATCAGCATATTTCGGTGTTAACTGCCGAGTCAAGCGAGCCTAGGGAAAAACCTGAGCTGCATCAGTTTAACAGCTTCCCTGGGATGGGGAGGAGGAAAGTGATGCTGAGCTCCTCGAACTCTCTGGTTACTGCACCAGCACCTGTAATACACTGCAAAAATACCCCGTGGCACATGGCTCTGGGGTAACAGTTCCTGGGAGATAAGGATCCGCCAAGATGGGTTGGGTCTCACAGAACCACAGAACGACAGGGATTGGGAGGGACCTCTGGAGATCAGCTAGTCCAACCCCCTGCCAGAGCAGGGTCATCCAGAGCAGGTTGCACAGGAATGTGTCCAGATGGGTTTTGAGTGGGGATGGAGACTCCACCACCTCTCTGGGCAGCCTGGTCCAGGGCTCTGGCACCCTCCAAGTAAAGAACTTCCTCATGTTTAGATGGAACTTCCTATGGTCAAGTTTGTGTGAGGGCTGTGGCAAGAACAGACCCTTGGCAGCAACTAAAATAGACCTAAGGGAAACAGAATAGCCTTTAATGGCCATTGGGTTTACGTTGCAATGGTTGTACTGAGAGTTAGGAGGAGAAGACGTTCATCTTCTGGCTGGTCTCATCAGCAGATCTGGGCTGTGCTGGTCCTTTGGCCTTGTGCGGGGAGGAGGGAACCTCACCCATTGAGCATTTGATGCTTAAGTCTTTTTGGATTGCTGACGTGGTTTCCTCTTAGATCATCAGTACAAGCATCCTGCCACTTACACAGGGAGCTTTGTCAGTTCTCAGCAGGGGTCTCCTCTCAGCATGTCTGCGGACCTCCTTTAGAGCCTTGGCTGTTGGCAATTACCATAGTGGCTAAAATAGGATCATAGAATGGTTTGGGTTGGAAGGGACCTTAAACATCATCCAGTTCCAACCCCCCTGCCCTGGGCAGGGACATCTCCCACCAGACCAGGTTGCTCAAAGCCCCATCCAACCTGGCCTTGAACCCCTCCAGGGATGGGGCAGCCACAGCTTCTCTAGGCAACCTGGGCCAGTGCCTCATCGCCCTCACTAATATCTAATTTAAATCTCCCCTCTTTCAGTTTAAAACCGTTCCCCCTCATTCTGTGGCTCCTGATCAAGAGTCCCTCCCCATCTCTCCTGGAGCCCTTTTAGGGACTGGAAGGGGCTCTAAGGTCTCCCCGGAGCCTTCTCTTCTCCAGGTTGAACAACCCCAACTCTCTCAGCCTGTTGTCAGGAGAGGTGCTCCAGCCCTCTGATAAAGGCTGGGGTCTCCGCTTCGTTGGAAAACAGCTTCATCCAGAAACATGGTGTTAAACCTCCTTTTCCAAGGGGGCAGCAGAAAGGACTCAAACTATTTCTGCTGCTTTGCAGGGCTTGCATCCACTCTAGATCGGCCTCTTGTCTCTGCTGTGAAGGGGATAATTACTAAGAGGGTGTCAGATTGAGACTATGAATCATGAGCAGCTGAAGGAGGAAAGAAAGGGATATTTAGCATGACTGCTTCAAAAGCTGGATGTCTGTAAATACATATCCATCTCTGAAGCCCAACCATTGGCTGGGGGAAAAGGTCAGAAAAAAACCCTAATTTGGGAAAAGCAGGTGGTTCTCGGGGTGTTAAAAAGTCATAGAAAGAGGTAAACACATCTTTCACACCTGAATACGTGCAGCATTGCACAGCGGGAGCTTTGTCACGAGTGTCCCAGCTCGGGAGGTTTTCCTAAATACCAGCATCCCAGGGTCAGGAAATTATGTAAAGGCTTTTGCTTTCAACTCCAAACATGAAAAGGCAAGCCTTGGAGGTGCAGAGAAAGCCTTTGGAGAACAGTCCGCGCATCTACCTGAGTAACGGGAACAAAAAGATAAGAATTTGCCCTAAAATGTATTATTGGCGTTATTATTTAAAATCAAGATAAGAATTTGCCCTAAAATGTATTATTTGCGTTATTATTTAAAATCTCACGGGCTTGAGTCAGTCAGGTGTCTTTTTAAAGCTTGATATTGATGTGATAATGCACAGAGACTCACATATACCTCCTTCCTTGTGTCCTTAAAGCTTGATATTGATGTGATAATGCACATATACCTCCTTCCTTGTGTCTTAGCTAAATATTTGTCTAAGATTGTGAAAGAGCAGAACAGGCAGCAGGTAGTTTTAAAGTATGTAACTCAGCTGGGACTAAATTTTCTCAGGAGGGGGAAGGCTTCACATGACACAAGATTTCTTTGCTGGAGAAACCCCAAGATGTTTTCGTGTTTCCTCAAAGGCCATGGAAACCCCATTTCTTCTGTCATTTAAAATTAAACTGGACAAAAGAGAAGAAAATGTAACACAGGAGACGCTCTTGTGCCTCACGGCGCTGGGATAAATACCCAAAGAAAGCTTTTTCTACTTTGTACCATGTAATTCCTTCTCAGCTGTGCTCAGATTCGTCATAACATTTGACTGACATCTCCAGGCATCCTTGCAATATTTACCTCTTCTCGCAGAAAATGACGGAGGAAAGTCTACACGGCGTGAAAATCCCTGGGCTGAGATCCAGTTTAGGATCGTTTAACTTGCCAGTAATCCGATTTTATTGAATGTCATCACCTATCTTCCTTGTGCGATGGGGCACAAAGTAATAATGTTTGGAATTCAAATTTGGGGTTAAGATGGGGAAACGAAGGGCAGCGCACAGGCCTGATACCTCTGCCACGAGTAACACCATGAACAACAGAATGTGGGCTCCTGGGGTCACCATCACCAGCAGATATTTCAGGAAGGAACGTAAAAAAACACAACCCCAAACTACCTTTCCTTCAGCAAGAGACAAAAATACCTGTGGTTTGATGTCTGCCTGACAGCTTCAAGGAAATGGGACCATTGATGGAGTGAAGCTTGCAACTAGATCCAAAGTGAAGAGGCTGTTCAGAAGGAAAGAATAGGGAGAAAGTCTGTGGTGTGCACAGGATGGGGAATGGAGGCAATTTCCATGCATGTCAGAAGATGAGGATTCAGAATTGTCATGTGTGAATCTGTTCCTTAGCCTTGCACCTGACCCAGCAGGAGGAACCAAGCCGCAGCTTGCCTTGGGAGCAGGAATTGTCTTGAAAAAGCCAAGAACAACCTGGGATATCGCTCACAAGGCCAGCTGTGATTTCCCAAACTCCTGCAAGTGAAGAGGCAAAAACCCTTTTGGAGTTGACATATTAGACAAAGACTTATAAAATCTGAGTTCATCCATCAGCTCTGAAATCACCTCCTGATCTCATCTGTGATCCAATTTTGAAGGACTTCTGTTCCTCCACTTTGCTTTGAACTTGGCTGCTCAGACAGGTATAATTTCTGATTCTCTTAAGTTCAGTTTTTTAAGAGAAGGAGGTGAGGAACTTCATTTTCAGGGAGCTGCTGACCCTCCTGCAACACACACGCTCCAGAAGCTTGTTCACCACCTCGACCGCACACGGATGCACACATGTACCTGTCTGTGGGTGCCTTTGGGTCCAGATCAAGGCATGTACGCTTGTGCATGATGTCTCCAGGGTAGTTGTAGGTATCTCCATTTGAGGTGGTGTTGGAGCTGCTGTTACCATCACTGGAAAATGAGGGCACTGTGCAGTTGCTTAAGCATAGGTGTCTGGAGGGATCTCAGGTGCTAGAGACGTCTTCGTGGGGATGGACAAGGCTTTGTGAAGCCCAAGACCTCTGAGATAGCAGCTCTGATCCAGCCAATGTGCAAAACCACTCCCCACAGCCTCTGTTTAAGCAACTAAATCCTGTCCCTACTCTGAAGAGCCTGGGGAGAAATTATCCACCTGAAGGACACAAAGACATTAGATGAGCTGAATCATTTTCTAAACTCCGACTTGTTGCCTTGGCTTGGAGTTCAATCAATTGCCTAAAAATAAGTATCTTGCTTGGTAATGGGTTCTGCTGAGCCTCCACCTGCTAATCCAGGGCTGCACAGTTTGTCTCATGTGTCCCATGTCACACCCACCAGCCCCATGGGGATGTCTCAGACCACTTAGGGCACCTCGGGTGGCTGTAGAAGATTTTATCAGGCACCTGAATCTGTGGTTCTGCCTCACATAAGATGCATGGAGAAGCGCTGCTTTCAGGTGGCTCAAGAACCAACTTAATCTCAGCAGCAGCCTGTTTTGTACGCCAGATCATGTAACTGCATTGGCTTGGTGCCTCCTCCTTGAATCCTTTCCAAACCCTTCAGTGAGTCCTGTACAAAGAGATCAAACCCGGCCACCTCCCAGGGCAGGGCCTCCTCCGTGCTTGGAAGGCACCGAGTCCTGCTTGCACGTCACAGTGGCTTTGTGGGGGAAGAGAAATCATTTTGACAAGCTCCATCCAAATGGTCACCTGTCTCACAGCCCTGGTTCAACTACTGATGTGGTGGCATTGGGATAGATTAGATACAGGCGCCTGGAGGCATCTCAGGTACTGGAAATGTCTTCACGGCAAGTGGAGGTGTCTTCATGGCAAGAGGCATGTTCCCAGAGAGGAGATGTGGAGCTGCAATGTTGGATATTAATGGCTGTTGTATGGCAGGTGTATTGGGAAGTGCAATGTGGAGAGGCAAAACCCTCCCAGTTGGGGCTAAGGAGCACTCATAGATACCTCTGGAAGACTCATATTGCTCATGTCTTGCATTGTCCTTCATACAGAGCTTGTGTAATGGTTTGTATTAAAAGGGAAAGAGGAGAGATGCAGGAAAGAAAAGCAAATGGCCCTTTAGGAGGGACAGACAAGCAGCTAGACACATTTTCTGCTGCTAGAAATAGGCACTGGTGGAAACCTAAATAGGCATTTCTTTTTGCAAGCCCAGAGTGAATAGAGAATTCTACCACTCCTGTCCCAAAGTCGTGTTCTTCCTGTTATAGGCACTGGTGGAAACCTAAATAGGCATTTCTTTTTGCAAGCCCAGAGTGAATAGAGAATCCTACCACTCCTGTCCCAAAGTTGTGTTCATCCTGTTCATCCAAGACCAGGCTGGACGGGGCTTTGAGCAACCTGGTCTAGTGGGAGGTGTCCATTCTATGATTCTATGATCCTTCCCACAAACTCCTACAGAGGTCTGTGGGCTGTAAAGGATCTGTTCAGCAGACCTCTACAATAATTTTGGGGTGGATTGCTCCCTTTTGCTAAACAACAGATCTTCCAGATGGAGCAGAGGAACTCCTGCAGGTCACAGTCTCCTGGATTTGGTGAGAATTTCCCAAGATGATCCTTTGGGACTTGCAGTTTGGTGCAGCACGTCCCTCCAACCCAAATATCTTCCATGTCTCCCACTTGGATGCATGCTGCTCTGCAAGCACCAGCTCTGCATCTCTTCCCACAGGCTTTGCCACCTTCTCTTCCCTCTTTGACAAGGATTTGCCCTGAAACAGCCTGGGAGTTACCAGGGCAACCTGCGAAGGTCCAGCAGCCCAGATCATTGTTCGGGGCTGCAGCCGCCGCGAGGAATTCACTATTTGTTTTAGAGATAAAAGCTGCAACTTCCACACATTCTTCTTCAATTTCACTCTCCATTAGCTGCATTGCCATGTCATAACAAAGCTCATTGAATTATTAGAGATGAGGCGAATCTTTCGAAGCCTGGAGAGAGGAAAGGGATGGGGGAAGAGTGTTGTGTGTGATTTTTCTTTGTGGGCCCACCCTTCCATGAAGCATCCACTGGTAACATGGTGGATTTAGGAATTGGTTAGGACTTTCGAGGGGTGCATGGGGGACAGTGAGGGTTGCTGAGTGTTGCAGTGAGCTGGGAGTCAGGACGGGAGGGTTAGTGGTCAGATTGAGCCAGGCAGCCCTGGGCAAGTCCTGTTTGCTTGTCTCTCTGGTCATGTCCTGGGTTGCAAGTACTTTGGTGCGTGTCCTCCTGCTTCCCCTTGTGTTTTTTTGGACAAGGTGGAAAAATAAAGAGTAAAGAAGCGGTCAAATGGAAACCTCATGCCCCAGAGTAGTGGCTGACCCCTCCACCTCCTTCAGTACCATCAAAAAAACTCATACTCACCTCCCCTACTCCAAAGTTGACTGTGGGGTTGATGCTCCCAGCTCGTCTTGTGAGCAGTTCCCCTGGCACAAACTGTGGGTTGCTGGGATATGAATCACCACGGTTGGCTTCCTCCCCACAAAACCCTTCTATGGGACATCAGCATGGTAGAGCCAGCGTAAATCCTGCATCCTCCAGCACTTCCCATCATTACACTGGCATTTGCTTGTGGTAGACTAAGGGAAGAAATATGCCTCTTGTAAGGAGAATTCATTTCTTTGGTGGGAAGCCAAGCTGGGCAGATGAGCAACCTGTTGCAGCCAGATGAGGCAAATCCCACTGCTAAGTCTCATTTCTAATACTGATATCAGTTTAGTTTTTAACATGTGTTTTTCTCTGCCAGTGCCTCAGTTTCCCAATGCAAGCTGTAAATTGCATCCTGTATCTCAACAAGATTAACTAGACAATAGTAGAATGGGTCTAGGAAAGGTTTTGAAAGAACATGCAGTAGCTGTAACAAATGTTATTATTTCCAAGAACTAATGTTTTTTACAGATAAACTCATTAGCTTTTCTTCTTGCTTAATAGTGGTTTGTTTTTTTTTTTAAATATTTTATATAGAGCTCTCCTGTATTTAAAGACAAGAATAAAAGCAAACTGGAAGCTAATTAAAACACTGCATCCCTTTATTTCCCTACTCCCATGTTTCAGTGAAGATTAATTTAAGGGACATTCATCCAGTTAGTGGAAATGCGTCATTCTCATCAGCAGTAATGGGAATTACAGAAGGACATTGGTTGCACAAAGAACCCCCTTAAATCCCAGCAGCCTAAGAAAGATAAGTACAAATCACAGCACGTTTCAGTTTTATTTGGCATATTTAATGGACAACAAAGCTAAACTGCAGCAGTAAGACATGCTGGCTCACTCCTTGGCATGGATCTTAACAGTAGCTGGTGGGTCCTGGCTGGGGCAGCATCTTTCTGAGGCAGGAGAAGAAGTTAAGTCTTTCTCAGATTAATGCAACATCACCAAAATATCGATAACAAAGGAGATATAAGTCCTGTATTTTCCTGTTGGAAAGCGTGGAGGAGAATGGAAAACTCCTGCTTGCATTACAACATATGTCCAAAATACTTAAATACTCTGCAGTAGAAGAGAAGTGAAGCTCTCTAGCACAGCTATCAGCTGCAGCAGAACCCACCACAGTAAATAGCCAGAAGTTCACTGAATTTAATTTGCTTATATGAATGGAGGAAATTGGGACTAATTGTACCTTGATACTGATGTATTCAGGATTCCTTCTGCTGAGACCAGATCGGGTGACACGCAAAGTCCTTCAAGGGCTGTTTGCACCAAGACATCCTGTACGTCATCTTCTGGGACTGCCTTCTTCAGGTGCACTCTCTTCCAGACACACAGCACTACTGTCTATTCAGGTACCCAGCACCACTCCGGGGGCTGATGGTTGCCCTGTGTGGAGCTGAGCAGCTACATACTTAGCCGAGAACATTTGCAGGAAGGTGTGTGATGGGTAAAAGAGTTGATGATAATGGGGGAAATCTCAATCCAGCCAGTCTCTCACCATCCTGCTGGTCTGTGCAGGTGCCCAACTCCAGCACAGAGCATACCAGCAACATCAGCACAACCCTCAGTGTGACACTTTTATATGGTCTTTGCAAAACAAAAGACAACCCAGAGCCACCCAGCAGGTGGGAAGAGAAAGACCTTAAGGACATGAGAACCTGTCTCCTCTGCATTAAGCAAAGGGCTTAACCTGGGTGCACCTGGGGAAAGGTTTATGGTACCTTTCCCTGCTGCAGGTGGGTGCTGGCAACTTGTGTTGGCTTTAACTTTCCCTCTGGTGCTCAGGTGTAGGACAGATTAGGCAGGAGCTATTAACCCAAATCCCCCCAAGTGTGGAGTCACCGTCGATTCAGCCTAAGCCACTTCTGCATTTACCACCCAGACGCTGGGAAATTGTTGCCAGGAGACCTTGTGCAAACACTTCACCCACTTGAGATCAAGCCAGCCTGGAGGGAGTCTGCCCACAGCCTTGTACCAGTAAAAAGAATTTCTTCTTGTAGAGCGGGACTTTAGCAATGACACGGGACGTATTAGAGCTAGGGAGTATTGCCATTCTTGTGTTTTGGATTGATTTAAGAAAGCTCAAATGGAATCAAAGGTGTCTTTTTGCTAGATGCTGTGCAAACAAGGGTTGGAGAACATCCCTGCCCCAGCACAGGATAAAGTCACGTTCCCTTGGCTGGGTTAAGGATGCTAATTAAGTACCTGGGGAGCTGGCATTTTGTGATTGTTCCCAGGCACTGCAAAGGAGAATTAGCAGCATTCACAGCACTTCATCTTGGTATTTTACAGCAGATACAACCCTGCTTTTTACAGCAAGTACTTCAGCTCCCTGCAAGAGGAGGGATTCAGCTTGTAAGCTGCAGTGTCAGGGGAGCTGCATTATCCTAAAAATGTCAGTTTTGCCTCTGAGGTTGAGAAGCCTGAAGGAGGGGGCTCTGCAAATGCACCCCTACACTTGCACCAGCCACATCCATGCACCCATTTACCTCCTGCTCTACAGAGCAACGGACTGCAGCTGTGCTAAGATAACAAAGGGAGGAGAGTAAACAGCCAGGGTAGAGAGAAAAAGAAGAAAATCAACAAATATGGCAACAAATGTCCAATAATATGGGACATGTGGCGCGGTCTCCTCTCTCTGGGAGACAACGTGTGTTGTCCACTTGCAGCAGAGTCACTGCAGTTGCATAAAGATCACAATATGGATCTAGCAACCTGGAAGGATGTACATGAGAGCAGCCTTCTCTTTGCCCTCTGCTGAAATGCAACCACTTCTGGGGCAGAACTTATGGGTGGGGTGCGATTCAAGTCACCATTTTTTTTTTTGGACGTTCACCCACAGTGGCAGATGTCTCCCAGTAACCAGAGGAGGCACGTTTCCTTTTGGATGAGTAGCTGGAAGCCATGGGGGATTCTCTGGGGGACCTCAAATGGACACTCTGTTTCTTGGGGGGACCAGAAAGACATCCTGTGCTCCTGGAGGTGAAAGATATGGCTGCTTTGTTGGTGTTTCTACATTTGAGAGACCTATTTATACAAAGAAACCTGTGCAATGGTGCATGCACGCAGAAGGGCAGAAGATCTGAAGACACTGCAGAGAAACACAGAGAGTTTTACAGGATTCATCTCTGTGCCAAGTGCAAGGCAGGACATGGCAAAGTAGAGGTATTCTTCCTGAGTCAGTTAAAATAAGAACCAAGTAGGCAGCTTGAATCTCTCCTTCCAGAGAAAGGAATAAATACCACAAAAAAAAGGATGCTGGTTAGAAAGTTGAATGTCCAGAAGAACACTCCAGCTGAGGTCTATGTTTCACACTGTTGAGATTAACAATAAAAGGAAATTCCGGGAAGAACAGGGGGCTGGGCTGGACCTGCTCCAGCATGTTCACTCTGTAATGAACATGGTGGGAATGCCCCCATTTTGGGGAGAGCTTCACTAGAATTTCTGGGACCAAAGGAAGTTGTCATTATGTCACTACATCCTGTATGTGAGCAAGCTGTGGTCCACTTAAGAGAACATCTGCAAAAGACACAAAAGGACATGCAAGACTTTGGCCTCTCTTTAGCTGGTTGAGCATGATTGATTCCCCTGCTAGCAAATGACATATCCACCCAAAGGAAACCTGCAGTTCCTTCCCAACAGGCTTGAAAACAGCCAGAGCTAAACCCACAAGCAGCAGTGATCATGCTGGAGAGATCCCATGGATTTGATGATTGATCAAACTCATGGGTTTGGCAAATCAAGCAGAAGGGAAGAAAGAGGATATGCTTTCTTTGCTTTGGTTGATTCATCTACTCTGATTTGAACTGGATCCCAAACTTGCCAAGAGCAGGGTAGAGCTGGGATCTATACTGCAGTCTCTTGGTCGCAATTAAAGGGAAGGCTTAGTCTTGGCCAATCCCCTACTAGTAAGTGCTGCATGTCCTGCTGTAAAGTTCCTATAGGTCCTAGTTCCCAGTAGCTGGCTGTTTTCCAGTGGATGTCTCCATTCAGGGTCTCCAGATGGAGAGGTTTTTCCGTATATGGCTTACACCACCACCCTCAGAAGTCTACATTGCCCTGGGCAGGATAAACAAAGAGACATTAGCATGGATGTTTATTTTCTTCTGCGGCTAATGTTAGATGAGGCATAGTTGTCCTCTCACACCCCAGCAGGTAGTGGCATACTAACTTTCTTGAGATTTGGAGATATTTGGGATCCTAAGTCAACCAAGAAAATGTAAGTCTTCTCTATTTCTATATGTCTAAGCCACTGGACAATGGATTCAAGCATTGAGATGACCAGTGAATCACTCTGATGAAGGTAGGGTTGCCCATCTATGTGTAGTGGCCACAACGATGATATCGATGCTCTGGAGCACTTGATAGGAAGGGTGGAAGGAGTAGGATGGATTCACAAGGGTGAGAAGGGTGCTGCAGCAATAGGAAGAGTCAGGTAATGTTGCAAGAACTTCTAGCCCTTTTGATCTTGAGAACAAAATGAATTCCTAGCTAGACTAGGGAACCCCTTTAGTAAATGTGTAAAGCCTCACATGGATTAATGGAAACTGCCTGCTATATAATGGGGAAAAACCTCTCTGAAACAAGAAATGTGAAAACAACTGCTGTTCCATGAGAATCTTCCCTGGAGGGAGAGTCTCGGTTCCTTCAAAGCAATTGAAGTCACAAGGTAGATCACAAACCTCAATGTTGAGTCTTAATGTTCCTTGTCAAGATGCGGGATGAAAGAAGAGGTTGATGCTGTAACTTTATAGTTCGCGGACTGAATCAAAGAAAACTTCTTTCTCTGTTACGGTGAAGAAGGGTCTGCTTGTCCTCTTCAAACTCTGCTTTCTTTGTCTTTGATGTGTCTGCATGTGATGTGTCTGCAAAGTGCCCAGCCTCTACCTAGTCCTGGAATGCAAACATGGAAAACAGGCTAGGAAGCATTATTGACCATTTTCTACAGATGGCAAAGCAAAATATGGGAGGCCTCAACTCACCCTCAAACTTGGTTGTCTTTTTTGACTGCATGACCTCAGATGAGTGAGAAGCAGAGAAACAAGCCACAGGGATGACTAGGCCAAGCTGGGATCTCTCTTTACCTATTTCAGTGTGTCATCACTGAGTCCGAGTCATCAGCTTCCTTCCCAGCACCAAGCAGGGTAGGACCAACCACTCCTCATTAAATAGCACAGGGAATAACAACAGGAAACAATGAGAAAGAAAATGGAAGCCTGAAACCTCGTCTGGAGTATTGGACATGGAGAGTTTTTCCTCTTCAGTGAGCTCTGATTTGGATATGAGACATTCATTTGTCAACGAATGAGAGTGATTTTCTGTGGTTATCACTATGCAGTGCTTGGGCATCTTCTGAGCAAGGTCAACGGAGCAACAGACCAACAGAGGGGCCAGCTGGCCCTTGAAAACCAGGGAAGGAGAGGTGCAGGAGGTGGTGAGGAGTTCTCTGTTGCCTTGAGGTCACTCTTGGCAGGAGATAGAAGCACAAGACAGCATGTATTCAGGGATAAATGAAGTTCTTCCTGCCTTGGTTCCTTGATGGTTGTCCTCTCTTATTTGCTAGCCAAAAGCCGAGCTACTGGCACAGCACATACTCCACCCCACCTACCCGTACTTAAAAGCAGCTCTCCCTATATTTAGAATTCACCATTTGCCATTGTGTTGTTGCAAACACACGTCCTGCCGGGTGCTTCATGGGCGTGCCGAGGTGGGGTTTGGTGATTTCAGATGGATGCTTGCTATTTTTAGCTATCAGATGGCCTGTGGATACATCAGCTCATCATAATTCTTTCCATGCAACAGATCTGGACACAGTTTATAGTTCTCCATGATGCAAAAATCCTGCACATTTTTCCCTCCTGGTGCCAGGTGGATGGAGGAGGGGAGAAGGTCCAGGAGCTGTGTCCTTCAGGTAGGCTGGGTGGGATAAGGTGAGATGACTTCCCCAAGAAGAGTCAATCCAGGCAGCGCTCAGGGGACTATCTCAATGCTCAAGTCTGATGCTGTTAGGCACATTCATCCTCTCCCGGGATCATGTGGATTACAGGAAGGACTCTTGTGGGAATGGTCCCTCAGGGCCACCATGAAGTTTTAGGCTGAACAGCAAGAATGAACCATCCTGCCACTGGGAGCTTTCTGGCCTCCTTTGCTGGGCTCTGTCAAAAATACGGATGAGATGGCACATGGATTAGATCTAATCTGATTGGACTGATCCAATTTCTGGGAAGACTATCCTATCGTCATTATTCACAAGCTGCAGTGGATTAATTAAATGTTCAAAGCTGGGGAACAAAGAACGGGAATGCAGGGCTGATTTTCCCAGCAGAGATGTGATGCCGGTAGACCCAGCCTCTTCTGGTCTTCTTCAGGCTGATACTCAGTCTTTTCAGTGATGATCTAGCAAAAGGGGACCAATAATGAAATCAGCAGAGACTTTGATGCCACTGAAAGCTCTGCATGAAAAACTGCAGAAGGATTTTCTAGTCTGCAGGAAGTGAGCAGGAGGAAAAGGGACAGTTCAACCTTTGATGCTGGAAAGTGTAACAGGCTGCACATGTTAAAAAAGCAGCCTGACCATATATGGGCCCCAAATTAGCCATTCCCAGGGTGACACCTTTTTGTCCCTGGAAAGAGCTGAGTGAAATGCCATCACTGCCCTCAGCCAGAGTCAAAAAGGTCAAATGGAAGTTCGGAGATTTTAAGAAAGGGATAATGTTAAAAAAAACTCCCCGCGGTATTGAGTAAATCTCTGGGGCATTGACCTCTTGCATGGTGTATACAATGCTGATCCCCCCACCTCAACGGGACACAATAGGACTGGAAAAGGTAAAAGCACCAGGAACAATTATAGGCCCTGAATGACTTCTGTGTAAGCACTATCTTGGGAATAGACTGGGACTCCATTGTCCGCAGAAGAGAAAGCAGGAGAACAGCCCCTGGGTCACCACATCCGGAGTGATACGGGCGGCAAGTGGGAGGAGGCAGGAGCTATTGCTCCTTCCAGTAACTCAGGCAAACAAAAGCCGGGTAGAGCTCAGGTGTGGCTCTCACTGCCTTAGGATGCTGTGGAGACCAGAAGCATGATTAAAGCTGAAAAAGGATTAGAAAAATTCGTGGAGGCCGGGTCTATCAGTGGTTGATGAACATAATGTTCTGGATAGACATCCTCGTGCTGGAGCTCCTGGAGAGGTCACCTATAACTTCAATTCTCATACTCCTCCCTAGCAATATGCCTCTGTGCCTACTCCCCCTCTTTATCCACCTCTAGTTATTCTGGGGACATGGTGGTGGCTTAGACTAGGCTTTGCTCTGCCTCACGGTGGTTGTCGTTATGCCCTGAGGAATGTGTCTAGCTGGGATCTGGCAGTGAAATGAAGCAGTGTGGCATCACGTCAAAAGAGGAGCCAGGGGAGCCCCATCAAACAACAATTGTAAAGCAAAACCAGACAAAAACCTGAAGGGATGGAGCCCCCAGGGATGTAGGGAGAAGATCTGAACGGAGCTTTCCAGTGGGGATCAAAAGGAGTCACTGTTATCAAGAGACACCTCTGAGTTCCCTTGAGAGATGTGTCTCTCTCAAAACCCCACCAAATTTGTACTCTTTTTTTCTTTTTTTTTTTTTTTCTATTTTTTTTTCTTGGAAGCTGACTAGGGAAGGGGATAAAAAGGCTCTCAGTTCTGCCAGTGCAATCCCTTCTCTGCTGGAGGGGGCAGGAGGCTTAATGCAGCTCTGCATCCCTCCCTTTCAGTTCAGCCCCCAGACACAAAGGCAGAAAAATGCCAGGAATTTCCCAGCGCCCTCCCCAAACCCGCTCCCATCTCGCTTTACCCCCCCCTCTTCACCACCTCCTCGGGCTGGGAAGGTGGAATACTAATAAGAAAGCAGGGATTTTTAATAGGCCCCTTGCCTGGTCACTTTGAGATTGAATGCTGAAAAGGATGGACGTGACCAACCATAAGGAATGAGGCTTCTTCAAGTCCTCACATTTCTTGGTTTTTGCTGCTTTGTTTTGTTTTCCCTTCCCCAATTTCTCCCCCCTCCTGCTACTCAGCACTGAAAAAAAAAAAATTCCTCTCGGCCCCTCGCCTCTGTTCCTTTTCCTTGGAGTCAGGCTGCAACTCTAATCACTGCTGGGTGATTAGCATGTGAAGGGAGAGGGGAAAAGAAAATCTTTATTGGTCGCTTGTGGAGCAGGAGCAGCTGTCTGGATGGATGCTGGCTCCTGTGTTATCCTCCTGCCGCCACTCGTCTCTTTTATTGTGAATGTTTTCCTGTAAGAACAGTCAATACACCAAGGAAGGGCAGAAAATGGGATGGGGATGAAAATCGGAGCAGGTGGGCTGTTTTTCATGGAGGGGAAAAAAAAAGTAGTAGTATATATATATATTTTTTTTTGGTGTTGAACTTGGAGAGCTTACAGGGGGACAGGGACTTCTGCGCTGTGCCGGGGGGACGACAGCAGGAATGAAAGGAAAATTTGTAGTGCCGACCTCAATAGGAGGGGGAGGCACAACACAGAGCCCTTTGATGAGAGGAGGCTGGGGATGGAGGAGGTGGCTTGAGCTGCAGGCTGGGAGGGGAGAAGAGGCAACCACCACGCCTTGGGTGGTGGTGGGGACAGTGGGGTGAGGGACCACCCTTTGAGAGCCATCACCGTCCCCCGAGAGAGAAATCTTGGCCAGGGGAAGAGGAAAGGTTGGCAGGTAGATGACATCTTCTTTGCCCACTCCAAGTCCCTTGAAGAGAGGTGGCATCTGCAGAGCCTGGTGTGTTGAGCGGCGTAAGGAGTCTGAGGGCAACCTGGGGCTGGAGGATGGGCCAGCTCTTGCTGCAGTCATTACAGCTTGAGGCCAGCCAGTGAGTCCAAAGGGACAGTGCTACAGGAATGGAAAACACTATCTATTTGTTGTTTGTTATGAGGCTGTGATGGGAACACCACTGCCTCTGGGGCGGGTATTCCCTGCAAGCACCAGAGCTGGCTGTGCTTAGCCCCTCCTCCCCTCGCTCCAGGTGTTTCCTTTTCTGAGCTGGATAATGAAATCCGTGAGCCCGAGCCAGTTTATATTTAGTTTCCATCGCTGCTGGCAAGGGTCTGTTGGGGCCCAACAAACAGCAGTGAAACACCACTGGTGGGTGCCCAGACCTTAAGGTTTAGGAGATGCCTACGTGGTGGGGAGGAGATGGGGTATGAGGGATGGGGACAGTGGCAGGACAGGGACAAGAAGAGGCAAGGACATCTTCTCAGCATACATCTCATCATGCCATTAGCCACTTCTTTGGACTAACCCCCCACAAAGCTATGAGAAGCAGACCGGTTTTGTTTTGGGAGCTGTCTCTGGCTATGCAAACTAATCCCATATAATGTCTGGTATTCCTGACCTGTCTTTGCCCCCTTTCTGAAGAAGTTCCTCACCAATGCAGGTAATCCTCCATCTTCCATGCCACTCGTTCCTTAAGTTGATCTTTCACTTCGGACTACCACCCATCCCACCCACAGCAGGTGGGATTCAGCTGCCTAATCATAGGTTTATTGGGCCATCTGAGTTGTCTCTGTAAGGTATCTGATACATCTGTAAGATACCTATATCTCACACATCCTGGAGTATCTCAGTTGGTTCTAGAGCTCATCTGAGTCAAACCTTAAGTCTCCATCGACTATCATGGGAGCTTAGATACCCAGATCATGAGAATACACCCAAATGCAGGTGTTTTGATTTCGAGATGAAAGTTGGGATTCTGATTACTAAACAGAGATGCCCAGGGCCATGACATCCACCTTGTGTTATGCAAGACCTGCAATCTACACAGGGCTCACTGGTATGACATAGGACTTAGAGAAGAGCCATGACTTTTTGGACAGGCAGCAAAAGACTGGTCATAATACCAAAAAAGACACCAAGTACTTGCTTTTTGAGACCTGGATATTCTGTCAAAAGTCTACTCTAGGACACATTTCTGCTATTTTTGGCTACTTTCAAGAGGACACTGTTGCTGTGGCACTGAACCTTCCACATGCTTGCCCAGTCATTTTGGGTAAGGTCAGAAGATACCCTAGGCAGGCATGCAGCACCCTCTATTCATCCTTCTGAAATGGCATTTATGTTTTGGGTTGCTGATGGCTTTGTTCCCAGGTGGCACCATCTGCACATCCCCAGAGGTGATGGGGATGGGAAGTGGCTGATGCACATACTCTAGATTCTGTTTGACATCATAAGATCATTCTTATTGCAGTTGCTACTTCCTGAAATTTCTGGGGCATGTGTCCCCAACCTGTGCAAAACCCCCTGTTATATCATTCCCAGACACAGGGCAATGGTTTTTTTGGTAAAACTCAGTTGAAGGGGAAATCATTTAGGACAAGGGAAATACAAAGTTCTGGACAATACTGCCTGTGGGTACTATAATTTCAAGTAGTATAAAACTGATGGAAAGAAAGTAGGAAATGTGGATACTAGAAGAGACAGGAGTGGAAAGAGAAGAGAGAAAAAAGGGAATAAATCACAAGTTGTTTCTAGAAGTGTTGAGCAGGTAATGGGACAGAGTGACATGATTTTCACAGAGGAAGTGTGGGCTGAAGCAAGTACATCAAGATAGAATTATCTAAGTTGGAAGGGACCTTTTAGATCGTGAAGTCCAAAAGGATGGAAGGACTGTGATTCAGGAGTGAGTCATGGATGGTCCAGAAAGATCTTGAACTTAGTGTCCTTGAGGTCCTGGGACCTCCTGTTCCTGAATGCTTGTTGCTCCTTTGGCTTATCACCTGTACTCTCCTTATCTGCACTATTCTCTGGCTGTGCCCTGCCTCTTCTTGCAGATCACTGTGTTCCCTGCCTACTTTGACTCATCTTCACTGTGCATCAGACTTTGTCCACGCTCCTGGAAACTTCTGGCTGCAAGGCAGGGCAGCGCTCCAGTATGCCTGTGGTTGGAGGCATCTGGCAGCGAGATGTTCTCATGCTTTCTGGAGAACTACATGACAAAAAGTATTTCTTCCACATCACTAGGCAACATGAGCTTGCACTGAGCACCATTTGAAGTCTGTCATATCTCACAAATTGCCAACCTTTGCCTGCTCTGTGAAGAAGTTTGAGCAGTATCACATGTAAAAACAGTTAAATCATCTACTGTTTTGCCAAGATTTAGGCAACTAGACTGAATGGTCTTTGAAAAACAGTTTCTAGGGAATGTTTTGATTCCAGGCACAGGAAGCACTTGATCTACCAGCATCCTGTAGGATATCTTGAGCTCACCAGCCAGGCAGGACAGAGAGGAAACCTCTAAGAGCTAGATTCCTGCATCTGCTCTTAAATCATCTGCTTGTGGTTGGGTAATTGTCATTTAGGACTCTCTCTGTAGGCTTAAATTAGAAACATCATTGAAATTAATGGAAATCAGGAACTCTTGATATTCCCAGAATGTTTGCAGCACCGAAAGTCATCTTGAGTAAAGGAGAGGAGTTACTGCAAATAAGCTTGTTTTTCGAACTCTTCTGCTGGAGATAAGCTCACAGTTACAGTGACTTCTGTCATAGTGGATCCTAAAACAAAAACCAGTGAGGTAAGGAAGTTTGACAGTACTGATTAGGTCAGAACTGCAAAGTACTTTAAAAATAATTCAGCATATGTTTGGTGCAATGATGATGTGATGTCTGTGTGTCTCTATTTATTCACAGAAAGAAAATTCCAATCATGGGGGCAAAAACATTATGTATTGTCACATCACCATGTGGCTTTCATGACCAAACAAAACATCTGCAGTATCAAATCTTGAATACTGAGCTGCTTACAGACAAAACTATTACCCTGAAAACTCCAAACCCAATGAAACTCATCCAACAGCACTATGGAGTTATAAAACAAGGAGTTCGGTAGCAAATACCCTAGCCCTGCCTAGGAGAAATTGTCCAGTTTAAAGTTGAGATTACATGAGTTGCACAATGGGATGCTGAGATCACCCAACACATCAGAGACATCAGAGGGGTTCCTCCTCCAAAAGTCTTGCTGTGTGTACAGTAGTCCACTGACAAAATATACAGCTGGTAGCCTACTGAACCTGAAGTGGTACATTCATGGATAATCCTGGTAAAGCACGGGAATTGAGATATTTTATCTTATAATATGTTCAAACATGTCTTATTTGTCATGAATTCTCAAGACCTTTGACTTTTCTCTTCGACCATAGCTAATGGCTCCCATGTTACCATCTGTCCTGCAGCCTAGAATCTCAGTGGAGAGCATTGTTTATCTTCAAAGGCAGAGCTTTCCGTAGGCTTGAGATCATCATACAATGCCAGTTGAGATATATTTTTAGCAAGAACAGTGATGTTTGAAGGAACATCCTTCTTGATCATTTCTATAGACATTTCCATTAAAAATAAACTTTTGTTTAGTCAGGATTTTCATTATACACTCACATCCTCTTGAGAGTTGAAGAACATAATGCAATGCATTGTTAAAAGAAACCTTTGTTTTAGTGGAGATTATTAGATACAACCCACTTGAAAGACATTTCAAACTGAAAGGTAGTCCGTGGAGTTTTCTTTCTGGATAAACTTAAAAGATGCTCTTCCTAGTATAAGAACATGTGAAAATAAAAGGAACACATAAAAGAAACATCACTGAGATTGGGTCAACACTTGAACAAATTTTTATTAAAGAAATCAAAGAAGATTTTCTTCATGAGGAGGAAATAATTTATGACCACTTATACACCCACTCTTTGCATGGGGAACATCTTGAGAAACTGAGAAACAAGGACACAAAACTAGAATGAAATTTACATAGTCAATATGGCTAAAAGAGTAGACCAAGGAGAGGAGTTTTGGGGTAGGCTGATGAAACAATAATCACAATACCATGGCAAATAAAGCCAAGGGAGTTCAAAGTTCAGAGGAATCAGGGCATAACATTTTCCACACACATTTAATACGGCCATGATTCAACATTCTGCATAAATGGTTGAGGAAAACATCCAGAAGTAACCACAAAGAGCTCTTCATGCCACCAGAGAGCTGAGGGCTTTCTGTACGGGTTCCCTTTTCTCATGTTGGCCACACAGCCAAGGAGGGCCACAAAAAGGTGATGGGTGGAGGTAGGCCACTATGCTTCTCTGGAAAGTGGCATGTTAACTTCTTATGGCATGTTAACGTCATATAAACTGCATGGGAATTACAACTAGTGTGATCAAGCTGTGCCCAAGACATGGCTGTATATTTAGAATATCTAACGGTGAGGGTCTTGCAAGGGATAGCTGTGGTTTGATATGGAGACAAGAAGCTAGGAGGAGATAAGCTGGGCTCTTCTCCTGCTGTGGGATCTGGTTGAGGCCCATGTCCACCCTGGTCTTCCCCCGTCTGTAAATTTGAAACAATGATGTTTAATCTTAAGGTGACTTGAATGCTACCTTGTTTGCTGACCTGGAGCTGGAGTAGCACAGCAGACCTGCCACGTGTGGTTGTTATCTCTCCTCATTCATCAGATGACTGAAAAGGCTTCATGGAAGCATCCTGGGAAATGGGAAATGCCCATGTCTCTCAAACTGCCCTTTTGAAGATGTGGGATCTGCTAGACCTGTTGGATGGAGAGGTTCTGGGGAAGGGGATGAAGCCTATGTAACCAGAAGAACAAAGCATTAAGTGAGGGAGTAAATGTTGTGCTGCCAACTCACCAACACCAACGTGTCCTCTCTTGCCTCTTCCCATGGGGGTGTCCCACGTGGAGGGGCAGCAGGCAAACCCTTCTGGTGCTTCACACCTAAGGGCCTCCCCAGGAGTGGGAGAAATGGAGGATTTGACAGCAAAACTTCAAGACTGGCTCATGGAGCTGCTGTGCTGACCCTGGCACGGAGAATCTAGCTTTGTGCCAGTGGCTGAAGGAAGCTCAGAGGGTGGGATCCAGCTTCTCCTTGCTCTGCCAAGCATTGTCGCCAAACACCCCAGTGACCCGCCTGTTTGCTGGAACGGGCTGTGAGCCACCAGATGGAGAAAGCTGAGCCCAAGGGCCCTGATATTTCTTTGTGACTAGTCATAAAGCACGTCTCACCTTATTAGCTCTTTGCTAATGCATGAGGCAGGGAGCGGGTCCGTACCGCGTGCAAGGTGAATGCTAAAAACGGCCAGGAGTCAGGTTCAGAGCAAGAATCAGCACTTTGTTTGCACAGAGGTAAAGCAAATAGTCACCAATGTTATACTCTTTCCAGGCAAATAGCACACTGTCTCCGTGGCTCTCCCCCGGAGCCCTGCATCAGTCCAGGCAGGGAGCGAAAGTGATAACAGACACCATCTTCTCCCAAACACTTGACCATACCTTCTCCTGTAGTGTTGCAGACTCAGTTTTATCCTCCACAAGGGATTAAATTTTCAAAATATCTCAGACGCTAAATACATATTCAGACTATTCTGTTTCCAACAGACAATGAGGAAGCTTATCGGTAATTTTTTGTGGCAATCCAAGGGTTGGGGACATGGATTGGTGGCACCAGCATGACATTCCTGCTCTCCAGATGGACTTGTGATGTAGAATTCGAACATAGATTTGTGAGTTTGATCCCAGAGCTCAAGCTTAGTTGCTTAAAAGGGTGCGTGGAAGTAACCAGGCCAGACACAAACTCCTTTTGGAGCACTTGGTTTTCTTCTTGAGGCATTACCCGAACATCACTTCATCTTTGCAGCTGAATCTTGACTGAATTGGGATGTGAGAACTGGAATACACAGCAGACATGGCCTTAAGCACTTAATTAAGTGCTTAATTAAGTACTTAATGACTCTTAAGCACTTGCACAATTTTCAGTGCATCTTAAGTGCATGAAGGGAGTCAGCCTGTGAGGTTTGCTGCTTGGAAATAAAGTCAATAAGTAGAGTCAAATGGGAAATAAACTTGAAAGAAAGCAAGATATCAGCTGCTTGGGAGTTCAGCCAGTTTCTCTAGTTGGATCAAAAGCTCATCTTCTTTTTCAAAGTCCTTCCCTGGAGGACCTTGGGGGTACCTTACATGCAGGTGTGTCCATGGAGGGTCATCCACAGCAGACTGAGCACAGGGGTACGTCTCAGGAATTTAGGAGGGATTTCTGATTTTGCTGTTGATGGAGGGAAATGAGTTCTCCCATTTTCATAGATACTTGCCAAAAATACCTACTTAAATGCAGATGATCTCCATAAGAACAGAGGAACAGTGTCCAATGGTTATCAGCTGATAACCTGCATTGAATAGTGGAAAACCACAGTGTTAAAATGGGTGTTGTATTTTCATCTGTGGAGATTTTTTAGTTCAGAAGCTATACTCAGAAAATATAGTTGAAGTCAAAATCAAAACACTAATACTGGTTGAACCAAAATGAAATGTTTTCATTTTTTCTTCTTCTTTCCTTCACAGAAATAGGAAAGCAAGCAAAAATCATGTCATGTTGAGTCACCGCTTTGATTTTGTCTTAAAATTAAACCCTTCATATTAGAATCAGGTGGCTTTTTTTTGCTTATCCCTGCAAACTCCTAAGAAAGGTCAACTTAAATCACAGCCAGTTTTGCAATTCAACACTTCAAACTTTCAATCTGGAAATGAATCAAAAGGACATATTTTTTAGACACTTCCAACTTTTTTATTTTTATTTTTTTTAAGACCATTTGTCTGAGCAGTTCACAGGCATATCTGTAGTACCCTCCAGGAATGGCCTTACCAGCACAACTCAGTCTGGAGGAGGATGTCTCTCTATGCTTAGATTGGACCATCTAGATCCTCTACCCACATTTTTGTCCCCTTTCCACATGCAGGGGGACTTAGGCAACTAGCAAAAGGGCCACTGTCAGTATTCAAAGCCCAAACTCCTGGAGTCATATCAATGAGCTGCCATTGCCATTTCAAATAAAAAAGAAAAAAAAAAAAAAAGACATGTTTTTGGATGTTGTGGTAGCAAAGAAAAAAAGGATAGGGAAAATGGACAATTAGACTTGTCCACTTTGGGTGGACACTTGTGGGTAACCCCCAAAGTGTTCTCTTCTGAAGCAGAAAAGGCTAATTTAGCCCATCTAATATTTTTGTGGGATGTGGAAACAGCCACCCGAGAAACATTCACTTTTATCACCAGTACTATTGCAATGAGAGGCTAAGAGTGTGACAGGAGGCGGAGGGATTGCTTCCCAGGGTTTGCATCATTCTGCTGCAAAGCAGAAACAAACCCAGGATGGGGTCACACCTCAGAAGTGGGACCTGGCTCAGTGAAGTTCTCAAGGAGGTACGAAGACCCTGTTCAGTTGATAAGGCTCACGCACTTTGCCAGGCAGAGGACTCGGTGTACGTATCTGAACATGGCACTAAGTGTATTTTTTCTTTTGCACTTTCAGCTTACCTAGCCACGAGGAATGTGATCCTCCTCCCTCTTTCTTTTTATCAGCATGCTATTGCTCTGTAGATTTGTAACTGTCTTGGATTTGTCTTCGTAATCCTGACGCAAACCCACCAGGTCTATGGAGTGAATTATTACTTTGATTGGGACAATCTGCTTGGCTCTCCTTCCACAAACTGATTCTAGTTATGGGAACAAGAAGAGCACATGCTTGGGGAAAAAAACCCTACAGTTCTCTCTGTAATAGTGTCTATCCGTGTTGGCAGTGTCCTTCACTGTATTATTCCAACCCATCTCAACCACTCATTTGAGGGCTGAGACAGCTCAAACCTGGTCACAGATAAATCTTCAAAATTCATAAGTATAAATGGACACATAGAGACTTACAGGACAGGGATGAAGGAATAGCCAGGAGTTAGGTGTCTGGGAGGAGAAGCCAGCAGACAGGTCTACACCATATGCTGAGCATCCAGCCCAGCCTTGGCTATCACACAGTCTTCGGTGATTCATGCTTGGTAGCCAATGGCTTGGCTTGGCCAAAAAGGGGCTCTGTGAGGCAGTTGTGAGGGATGGAGACAGGTCACACTGTGCACACATCTCACCTTCAGAGCAGCACCAATACAGATCTGCTGGCAGGTGTTTGGCCCCTGTTGGGGCCATGCTTTCCTGAACACTGAGCCTCTTTCTTTGGATGAAGGCAATAAGAGATTTTCAAGACAGATCTGCTGTGAAGATTTCTATTAAACCTGTACATTGCACCATTGTAGGCTTAAGTGCACTGCAAATAGACTCTCCAGTCACCTAAGACACACACAGATATCCAATTGCTTGCGGTGGGAACCTTTCAGATGCAGGCACCGGGGAGGAATGCCATGGGAGGGAGCTGGAGAAATTACCTACATGCCAAGGAGCTGAGTCAATCTGGGACTGAGTTTCCTTATCAGGGGGAACTGGTACATGGTGGAACATTGTTTAAACGTAAAACCCCATCTGTGTCAATGAAGCAGGAGAACGTAAATTACAGGGAGTGGAGGGAGGGGAGGGAGGCTGGCATGTGGGAAGGCAGAGAAATGAAAGGCAGATTTCATCTGGCATGGACAGGGCTTTGAGCAACCTGGTGTAGTGGGAGGTGTCCCTGCCCATGGAACTAGATGATCTTTAAGGTTCCTTCCAACCTAAACCATCCTATGATTCTATGATAATGAAGACCTTCCTCCCAACCCAAATCTGTGCAGATACAGAATCAGATTCTGCTTTGGGGTACAAGACAAACCAGGAGCAAGGACTGAATTGTACCAAAGTAAGAATCTGATCCTGCAAAAACGACAAACAGGATGCACTGCAGCAGGACTCTGTCCTCTGTTCTTCCAGCTCAGCTTTCCAAGCAACATATGGTTGTTATACACTGAGTTTTAATCCTGAAGTATGGGTTTAACAGTAACTGGTGGATGAGACTCCTTGTCCTGCAGGAGCAATGAAGAGGTTACTCTTGCCCCCTACTCAGCAATATCAGTGCTGGCTGGACTGCTGGTAGAGCTCACTTTAAACACAGCTCTACTAACTGCCTGACATCTGTGGGAAAGGTTAGTGTTTGCTGAGTGTGTAGCCTTGCACAATATGTTGAGAAAAACAGCTTTAGCTCCAAAACAAGCAGCTGATATCATCATCAGGTATTTCTTAATTCTGTTCTAATGACAATGATATTTCACAGAAAAGTCACCTTTCAAAATTAGTGTCTCTGATTTAAACGGCTCCAGCAAAAGGTCATACAGGCATCTGCTTTCTCCGTTGCCACAAAACTGTGTAGGACTACTTATATGGAAATAACTGAGGTACATAGTGCTTTATTTGCCTCAGTGTTTACTGGCAAGTTATTCTCTCAGACTTCCCAGACCTACCTGTCTTCTAACAGGGGAAGAGAGATAACCACCCAGAGTGAAGGGGGATTAAGTTAGGGACTGTGGTGGTAAACTAGGCATGTATGTGAGACACGTGTCATGTACTATGAGACAGGAGAGAACATGTTCAGGGGAGATGAGGGAGAAGGCCAATGTCATTGTGGGGTTTTTGGAATGGCTGTGGCAACGCCAGGAGTTTCCTAGTGGAAAAAAGCAAATGTGGCACTCAGCTTCAAAGGAGCAAGTGAAAAGGTCCAAGGAACTTAAATCTGGTCAACTTTTATTCAGTCCTTGGGAAAATAACGGAGCAAGCCCCCCAAGCCATTTCCAGGTATGTGAAGGACAAGAAGGTGACTATAAATATTCAGTGTGATTTACTGAGAACAACCTGGGTGTGGACAGCTTCTTTCACTTCTGTCATCGGCTGATTGGCTCTAAGGACGGGCAAGAGAAGCTGGTGTCACTTACCTCTACTTAAGCAAGACTTTTAACATGGGCTTACATAGTGTTTCTATATATAAGTTGGAGAGACATGGACTGGATGGTTAGACTATGAGTCTTTTGCTGAAGATGTAAATGGACTTTGCTCAGAGAAGACACTCCTGAATGATGAACAGTGAGATGGCAACAGATAAGTAAAAAGTTGCAGAAAAGGAAATTCTGGATGGATTCAAGGTGCAATTCTTCACCGTGGCCATGACTGACTATTGCAACGGTTGCAGAATCTCCTTCTTAGAGATGTTCAAAGTTTGACTAGATGAGATCTTGCACAAACAAATCTAACTTTGAAGTTAACCCTGCTTTCAGCAGAAAGTTGGACCAGACACTTCCAGGGCTTCTTTCCGTACTATAATTGAATGATGGTCTGTACATATGCCTCGATGTTCTTTTATCAATAACTGTCCAGTCCAGTGCTTTTTCTGCTCCCTACCAGAGGTATAAAAATAGTTAAAAGAAGCTATGCAAAGAATGGCATGATATAGGAGTGATCATAGTATTTTATTTCCTTGTTCCTGAATTCCAGCAGCTTCCAAAGGCAACCTGCACTGTACTGTGACAATGAATATAACGTACATAAATTCAAATACTTGCAAGAGAGAAAAAGATAAAAGACCCTACTAATGAAACTTTATGTCCCAAAGGGGTTTAACTTCGTCAAAAGGGGGAAGCTTTTGAAAAGAAAACTGTAAGAAATGGCAAGAGGTGCAAAATATCTATAGCTGGCACAGCAAATACTTTGAAGGCAATAAACTGGAGACTCAGGGGATAAACATATACCTTGTATTAAAAAGATTTTAAGTCCTGACCTAGATAAATAAGTCATGCAGTTAGTAAAAGACTAAAAGTGATTGAAGTAAAAAGACAGTCCTTAGAAATCTTTAAATGAGAAATGAGGAATAAATAAGAGCTTGATGTCTGGAAGTAAAATGTTAAACATCAATAAAGCATGCTGAAAAGATTTTGAGAACCGTTTTACTAAAGGAATGAAATAGTAATAAAACCTTCCTCAAAGTTATTGGTGCAAGAATCTGCCAGGAACTCTGTGGGACTTAGACATAACGGGAGTAAAAGAGATGCACAAGGAGGACATGGCCACTATGTACAGAAGAAAGGCTTGATGAATTCTTCAGTCCATGTTAACTATGGAATAGTTTAAAATGGTTCCTACATTGGCAGTTATCTCAAAGAGATGCACAAGGAGGACATGGCCACTACCTACAGAAGAAAGGCTTAATGAATTCTTCAGTCCATGTTAACTATGGTTAAAATGGTTCCTCCATCGGCAGTTATCTTGGGGAGGAAGAGGGAGCAGGTCAATCAAAGAAATGATTCCTAACAGAATGGTTAGTAAAATAAACTCTAAAAAATCAATGCAAAGAAAGGAAACATGATTCAAGAGTTCCAGGGGAATGGAGATGAAACTACTGTATTATTTATTGTGATGTGCAACTTGTCACTTCAGTCAGACTTAGCTGCAGGGGAATATAAAACAGCAATTGTGTTGTGAATTTTTGAGAAGGGCACCATGAAGGATCTGGGAAACTGCAGTGCAGTCGTGTTGACATCTGTATTAAACTCACTGGCAGGGTGTACAAGGAGGAGCAGCATCCATAGTCTCAGGGTTAAACGCAATATACTGAGAAAGAGGCAACACTGTGTTTAGAGAAATTATTCCTCACATATCAAATTGTTTTGAAGGACTTCGTGAACATGTGGTAGAATGATCCACCTGGTGTAGTGGAAATGGTAGAGTTCTCAGCAAGGTCGTTCCACAGAGGATTCAAAAAATGAAATTGTTGTGGGATGGATTACTCTTGTGAATTATTAATTGATTAAAAAGTAAGAAACAAAGAATTGCTTGGTTTTGATAATGGAAAGCGTTGCCAGAAGAGTCCTGCAGGGCTTTCCACTGGGAGCTGCGTTCTTGAACACACTTGTAAATGATTTGGAAAAGATTGACAATAAAGGAGTGATAAAATTTCCTGATGACACAGAATTATTCATGGTAATTGAAACTAATATTCCCATCAGGAGTTGTAGGAGCCTCTCAAACTCTTGAGACACCAGGCAACAAAGAGACAGGTGAAATTGAGTGTTAGCAAAGGCAAAGTAATGCACATGTGGGAAATGCATCCCTAAACATTTATACACAGTGGTGGTCTCTAGAGTAGCTATTTCCACTCAGAAAAGAGATCTTAGCATCAGAGCTCTGGGGAACTGAATGTTAGGAATTACTGGAAGGGAATAATGAACAAACAGCATGGAGCTGCTTAAATCTGCAGTGTATCTCTATCTTTTCTATGACATCATTCTAGTTTCTTTTCTAAAACTACATTTTAGAACTATGAACGGTGAATGTAGAATGGAGAAGGTGAGTAGGAAACGGTTACTCACTATTATTCAAAACACAGGAACTAGGAAGCATCAAGTAAAATGACCAGGAGTCAGACTGGAAGACAAATGAAAGGAAATACTTCATCGCACATGCCCATATTAACACAATTCCTTCTCTCTGAGTCACTAGGGTGGGATTCATCTGAACTAGCCTTACGAGTGGATTCACCCCACTTGAACTGGACACCTTTTGTGCTGGAGACCACTTCTCAGCTGGCGACTGAGGCTCCAGTTACAGTCAAGAGAGAGTCAGGAGTGGTAGGCAGGTGATTCATCTCACCCACTGTAAGCACTTGTGTTCTCGGAGGATATGTCATACCTCATTGTTCACTGAGTGTATTGGCCAGCTCCCCAGTATGTACATAGAACCATAGAATCACGGAATGATTTGGGTTGGAAGGGACCTTCAATAATCACCTAGTCCAAGTCTACTGCCACAAATGATTTGGGTTGGAAGGGACCTTCAATGATTACCTAGTCCAAGTCCACTGCCACGGGTGAGGACATCTTTCACTAGGTCAGGTTGCTTAAAGCCCCATCCAACAAGACTTTGAACACCTGCAATGATGGGGCATTCACAACTTCTCTGGGCAACTTGTTTCAGTGTCTCACCACCTTCATTGTAATTTTTTTTTCTCCTTATATTCAATATAAACCTACCTTTTTAAAGTTTAAAACTATTGTCCTGCAACTTGTTTCAGTGTCTCACCACCTTCATAGTAATTTTTTTTTCCCGTATAATCAATATAAATCTACCTTTTTAAAGTTTAAAACTATGGTCCTTTGTCTTGTTACTACAGGCCTTGGTAAAAAGTCTTTCTTCATCTTTCTTATAAGCCCCCTTTAAGTACTGAAAGGCCATCATAAGGTATCCCTGGAGCCTTCTCTTCTCCAGGCTGAACAACCCCAATGCTCTCAGCTTTTCTTCATAGGAGAGGTGTTCCAACTCTCTGGTGATTTTTGTGGCCCTCCTCTGGACTTGCTTGTCTTTCTGGTATTGGGGATGCCAGAGCTGAACTCAGTACTCCAGGTGGGGTCTCACGAGATCTGTGTAGAGTGGGAGAATCACCTTCCTTGACCTGCTGGCCACGCTTCTTTTGATGCAGGTCAGGATATGATTGGCTTTCCAGGCTGTGAGCATGCGTTGCCGGCTCATGTCCTATTTTTCTTCCACCAGTATCCCCAGGTTCTTCTCTGCAGGGGACAAAAGGAACCCAGCATGGCTAGTTCAGTTGTAGGCTCATTGTGGAAATCAGACTTGCTTGTCTTTCTGGTATTGGGGATGCCAGAGCTGAACTCAGTACTCCAGGTGGGGTCTCACGAGATCTGTGTAGAGTGGGAGAATCACCTTCCTTGACCTGCTGGCCACGCTTCTTTTGATGCAGTTCAGGATATGATTGGCTTTCCAGGCTGTGAGCATGCGTTGCCAGCTCATGTCCAATTTTTCTTCCACCAGTATCCCCAGGTTCTTCTCTGCAGGGGACAAAAGGAACCCAGCATGACTAGTTCTGTTGTAGGCTCGTTGTGGAAATCAGCCTTTAGACAGCTGAACCACAGCAAGTGTTGTCCTGGCACAGCAGCTGAGTCGGTTTGCCTGCAAATGGAGCTCAAACACTCAGGATAGGTGCTCCAAGAGGAAGATAAAAGGCAGGCAGAAGCCCCATTCCCCAGTGATTACCATGATGACAAGCACGTCCAACCCCCCCAAGCTGCCAGGAAAAAAACCCAAAGCTTAAAAAAGCTGCTTCTTCTCCTATTTTTTTTTTTTTTTTTTCCTCAGCAGGTTGACCTTAAAGGGCAACATGCTCCACTCTGTCTGGTTTACAGGCAGATAAGAGCTACATCCTGACTCTGGGTGGATGAAGGGGAAGATAAGTTGCTTTCATGGATGTGTCTGGGAAAAGGATAAATTATCTCCTTTATGGGCTTTCTGTTGCTGCTTGCTTAGTTCAGGGCTGTATCTCTGGCAGAGCAAACACATACTTGTAACAGAACAAAATGATGTACATCACAGCAGGCCATCTCTCTTCTGACTGCACTGCACACTCCGTACTCAGGGCAGACGTCATGAGAAGATGGATGGAGATGGGAAACACAGAAAAAGAGGGTCGGTGGTTTTCTGCTGCTTTTCATATTGGTAGTAGAAGGGCAGGTGAATAATTATGTTCATAGAACAGAAGCGTTCAATGATATAAGGAAAACTTGGTACTCGTGCAAACAGGTGTCTTTCCTAAAAATCATATCTGCCTATTTTTGTCATGTGCCGGTTCTTCCTTTCCTCTGGCTTTTGATTTGGTCAGGCAGAGCAGGCAAGAGAACAAAGCAATAAACTGCCAGGAAACCTGGGTTCATCACCTACCTCTACCAGTGCTCTACTGTCTACGCCCAAGCGTGTCATTGTTTTCTTTTTAATCCTTCTTCTGTCTTCTCAAATGTGAACAATATTTTTTCTAAGTGTCTAAAGCTCTGTGGGAACAAGCTTTGCTTTTATTATGCTTTCATAGACAATGAAAACTTACTCTCTCTTGGGCTACTACACACTCCAGCCTTATGAATAGCATTAGTTAGACACAAAATGCACAATAAAGTAGCAAAGCCCGGTTCAAATGGCTCCCAGAGCTTCCTTCCTCAGACTTGCTCAGTCTGAAACCTAAATCTTCTTTTCCCAGAGACTCTCTTTTACCTCCTGTGTATCTGGGTCATGCAGAGGATCATTAGTTTCTGTAAGTCAGAGCTCAGCAGTCTTTTATCAATGCAGCAGTGACAGAAGACATGCTAGTCTCTGACTCTTCACTGTCTTGATTTCTTCTGTGCCCACATACCCACAGTGCCGGGAGATTATTGATCAAGATCAGCGGTTATGGTTTTGCATGTGCAGCTGTGTTGGCACTGGTTGTATCTCCAGTAGCCAAGCTCTCAGCAGTCGGGAGTGATGCCTAAACCCAGACCGTTCCTCTGTCCATATTAGCAAAGGTATTAAGCCAGGCAGGGCAAATTGCACTTAAAATTCAGGGTACAGTACATCCATGCTGGTCGAATGTGGGTGGTACTTAAAACTGAATATCCCCAATCAGCTTTGTTGATCAAAGGGATTCTCCAGATGTCTTATGTTCAGAGATACATGCAGGGTTTAAAGCGACTGAGGGACCATGGCTTAGACAGAAGTGTGCCTAGAAGGGCAAAGGAGGATATTCTGCCCCTCTGCTCCACTCTGGTGAGACCCCACCTGGAGTACTGTGTCCAGCTCTGGGGCCCTCAGCACAGGAAGGACGTGGACCTCTTGGAGCAGGGCCAGAGGATGGCACAGAGATGCTGGGAGGGCTGGAGCCCCTCTGCTGTGAGGACAGGCTGAGAGAGTTGGACGGGTTCAGCCTGGAGAAGAGAAGGCTCTGGGGACACCTTAGAGCAACCTTTCCTAAAGGTGCTATAGGAGATAAGGAGAGACTCTTGATTAGGGAGAGGAGTGACAGGAAGAAGGGGAACGGTTTTAAACTGCAAGAGGGGAGACTGAGATGAGATATTAGGAAGAAATTCTTGACTTTTAAAGGGTGGTGAGATACTGGCCCAGGTTCCCAGAAAAGTGGATACCTCATCCCTGGAGGTGTTCAAGACCAGGCTGGATTGAGCTTTGATCAACCTGGTCTGGTGGGAAGAGCCGAGGGGTTGGAACTGGATGATCTTTAAGGTCCCTTCCAACCCAAACCATTCTATGATTCTACGATTAGAAACCTATAACCCATCTGCCGAGCACCCAGTAACTGCTTGTAAGCCAGCCTGTATTCTGCCCCTCTGCTCCACTCTGGTGAGACCCCACCTGGAGTGCTGTGTCCAGCTCTGGGGCCCTCAGCACAGGAAGGACGTGGACCTCTTGGAGCAGGGCCAGAGGATGGCACAGAGATGCTGGGAGGGCTGGAGCCCCTCTGCTGTGAGGACAGGCTGAGAGAGTTGGACGGGTTCAGCCTGGAGAAGAGAAGGCTCTGGGGACACCTTAGAGCAACCTTTCCTAAAGGTGCTATAGGAGATAAGGAGAGACTCTTGATTAGGGAGAGGAGTGATAGGAAGAAGGGGAACGGTTTTAAACTGCAAGAGGGGAGACTGAGATGAGATATTAGGAAGAAATTCTTGACTTTTAAAGGGTGGTGAGATACTGGCCCAGGTTCCCAGAAAAGTGGATACCTCATCCCTGGAGGTGTTCAAGACCAGGCTGGATTGAGCTTTGATCAACCTGGTCTGGTGGGAAGAGCCGAGGGGTTGGAACTGGATGATCTTTAAGGTCCCTTCCAACCCAAACCATTCTATGATTCTACGATTAGAAACCTATAACCCATCTGCCGAGCACCCAGTAACTGCTTGTAAGCCAGCCTGGCAGCAGGTATGGTACAGACTGATGCACTTTGGCAATCCATACGTGTTAAGACCACAAACATGGGTAGTCAGTTACTTCAGATCAGATTATGGGTTAATGGAAAAGTTTTCACTCATTTATAACATGAGAGTTTGTAATAGTGACCCCACCCTTCCTAGTATTTTTTTTTTTTTATAACTGACTTCCTCCAAAAATAAAGCATTCCGGAACACAGGTCCTCCCAGTAGCCCTGGGAAGGATGTGTCCCTATTAAAGCAGATGATGATTCACCCTAGTGAAGGCTTTTTATCCTCTACATAGATCTTTCTTAAATTTAAGAGTGCTTTTTACCAGCTCCTGAAAAGACATCAACTGAGAGTGAGGGTATTTTTTTTTTTTTATAACTGACTTCCTCCAAGAATAAAGCATTCCTGAACACAGGTCCTCCCAGTAGCCCTGGGAAGGATGTGTCCCTATTAAAGCAGATGATGATTCACCCTAGTGAAGGCTTTTTATCCTCTACATAGATCTTTCTTAAATTTAAGAGTGCTTTTTACCAGCTCCTGAAAAGACATCAACTGAGAGTGAGGGTAATTTATGCCAGTGGGCTTGTGTCTTGACCACCCCATCCAATCTGCTCAACAAGTGCTCTTATAACACCAACTGGGATAATTTTTTTTTTATAAAATGGAAAATACTTAAAAATGAAGAAGTGACAAGTTTCTCCAAGGGTCTTATAACACCAACTGGGATAATTTTTTTTTTTATAAAATGGAAAAAACTTAAAAATGAAGAAATAGTCCTTCATGTTCTCCCTGACAAGTTTCTCCAAGGGTTGCACTACAAGAGAACTACAAGTTCTTCTTAGGAGGCAAATGAGCTTTTAGTCTTGGCAGGGCAATGGTAAGGGGCTTGCTTTCACTAACTTCAGGCTCCTCCATCTGATTGATTTAAAGGAGAGGAACAGACACTTTTAGGGGCCAGTTCACCCACACAGATTTGGCTATCTATCTGCTGTAGTGTGGGATGAATCGCATTTTGAAGTTGTCCAATTTGTTCTGTACAGGGACCCTAGATGATTTCCATATTGACCAGCTAAAATGCCATTTTAGGTTATAAAGAGTTTTAGGGGCAATGTTGGGAGAAGTAGATCTACAAGGTACAAGACAGTTTGCTCTTGGCTTGAGCTTTGGTAGGAGTCAGCTCACAGGATCACAGACTAAAGGTTGAGAGGGACCTTATGGATTTTCTCTGTTCCTTGTGTCATGATTAGCTTTAGAGGCTGCTTAGAAAACAGAATCACAGCAAAGACTGACATGTGAGGTCACCTCTTGTTTTTGAAGGTGATGTTGATGTTTACCAATGACCAGCAGGAGAAACATTCACACAACCAGGAGCTAATGACTTTAGAAGGAAGGACAACACATCACCTGCTAGGAGTACAAAGTGGAGGTCCACTGGCATGATTTATTCATCACTTTCTCAGGCATGTTTTTGCTATAGGCAATGGGAACTAAGAGCCTGATGTTGTCTCTCAAAGAGATTGGGAAATCTCCATGAACTTTCTCTCTGGCTAGCCTAGCACAGATACTTTTCAAGAGTAGATGCTGGCAGCTTTGTCTACATTGGGAGGAAGAGACTTTGTCTACGCAGCCATGGAAATAGGTTTAAACACGTGAACCACCATGGTCTCTTTGCTTTTCATCTGCAACAGCTATTGTTGGCCTGGTGGCAGTTCACATTTAAATATTCTCTTAGGAATAGAGTGGAGGAGTGGAGGTCACTCAGCTCATTCCAGGTCTAGACCAAGCAAGAGTTGCAGTTCACATTTAAATATTCTCTTAGGAAGAGAGCGGAGGAGTGGAGGTCACTCAACTCAGTCCAGGTCTGACCAAGGAAGAGCCCACACACCCTGAGCAGAATGATGTGCTCATTACAGCAAATGGTAATATCTCTGCTGAGCTCTTTTATACTGCTGTGAGCCACAGAGAAATATTTAGGAGGACATACATCCGACCCAGAAGTAATTTTATCTGCCAGCTGAACTGTTTTGCAGGGGTTCCATCCTCCAGGAGTAGAAAAATGTGACATCCTGACAACGATGCTTAGGTCAGCACTGAGTTGTGAGCAGGGGCAGAAGCAGCTGAGACGTTCAGGCTGTGCTTGCTGGCCAGACAGCTGCCTTTTCCCCCTGGAAAAGATGCTGAGACAGGTTTAAATATCTGTGCCTTTGCACGCATGGGTTCGGTTTGCACGCTTATGTGTGTATATGTAGACAGCTCTGAATGACCTTAAGGTTTTCTACAACTTGGGAACTGCTGAGCTAAGCCCTTTCAGTGGCCCCAGTCCCTGGAACATCCATGGAGCAGCCAAGGAAAATCAATGGAATTAGCCAAGTGGTAAAGCCAGACTTCTGCTTGAAATGGGTTTTTTCCACCAGGACTTGAGGCTGAAAAAGGCTTGAAGTACCAAATATGTCATGATCATGATAAAAGGTCTGTCTTCAGAAGGGACCACTTCCTTAGATCCTGACTCCATTTTTTCTGGGTATTTGTTCCTTAAGCAGTCCCCTTGATCAGAAACACTCTGCCTGCGAGCTCTCAGGCATCTTCTGATCTGCTTTGTCCCATTGGAGGAGGAGCTGTGATCCATAAGATGGAGTTTGGTCTTTATGTAGCTGGGATGGAATCCATTATTTCCTTTGAAAATGATGACTCTGTCTTTCAACTGGCATTGGAAATGGACTGTCTCTGACTTCAAAAGACTGAGAGAATCTCTTATCAAATATCTTCAAAAGCTGTGAAAGGAAGACTGGGAAATGCCAGCCAATTTCCTCTGTTTTTGTAGTAACTTGTTTATGTTTTTCGAGTTCTACTCTGGAAAAGCAGTTGGCTTGAATTAATATGCAGTGCGTTTGGGTTTTGCTGTTCATGCGTATGTGCACTTTATTTGATTCCCGGAGGTTGCCTCAGACTTGTTTTCTCAGAAAGGATTGAATTGTTTATTGATCTTTGCTATTGTTCTGCATTAGTGTGTTCGTCTGAGGCAAGTTCTCATTTCTCGCTTTGCTGCAAATGAGCGTTCAATTAAAAAAAAAAAAAAAGCACAAACCCACCCCTTTTATTTCCTATTTTGAAGAAAAGCAACACCACAGACTCAGAACTGAAAAGAAAACTGATGTAAGAGGGTTTACCTGGAAGGTTGATGAAGGAAGAGGACTGTGTATCTTGACTCATGACTGTGTTGGGTTGCAAGGGAGGCATTGCAGGAATATTGCTCTCCCCTTTCCCCGACCTTACATTATGTTAGCCTTCAGTTCAAAGTAATTAGCTCATTGTGCTTACACAGAGGAGAGGACGAGACTCTGTGCATGCTTCTTACCTAAGTCTGCCCATCAGAGTGACAGTGAAGGTGTCTCTGCCTTGGTGGGTCCAATCCCTTTCTTGGTGCCACAGGTCTTGGGGGGTCACTCAGGGGGGCTAAGGATGAGAAGGATCAGGTTTCCCAGGGGAATAAAGGCAGGAATAGAAAACCACAACACTCCTGTCCTCTGTTAACAGCACACACTTCTTTACACGTCTTGGAGGAAGAGGTTGTGTCACTGACATGCCCCTTTTAACCCAAGGACTGGCTGCATCCAGATGAAGACTGAGGGGTGGGAGGCCAGAACTTGCTGGACTATCGAAAGAGGAGTTACATAGGGAAAGAGAAATGCAGTTGGTAGGACTGGGTACACAGCTCTTCACTGCCTCATGGCAGAGAAGCAAGCCCTGCAGATGCAGGTGTTGGAGGTTGGGCTTGTCGTCTAGGAGACATTGGGGGGACACCAAGATATTGGTGTGAGTCTCTGCACAGCAAGACCTGCCAATCAGAGACACTAAAAGAGCTGAATAATAAATGAGACAACAAACTAGACAAATGGGAATAATGAAGGTGTGAAGAGAGTTGCAGCTATGGGGTGTAGTTAGTAGCTCACTCATGCTCATATGTACACACACACATCAGTACATGTATTTCATAGAATCAACTTGCTTGCAGAGGGGTTAAATCATAGAATGATACTATTGTTTGGGTTGGAAGGGACCTTAAAAGGTCATATGGCCCACCCACCCTGCAATGAGCAGGGACATCTTCAACTAGATCAGGTTGCTCAGAGCCCTGTCCAACCTGATTTTTCTAGGGATGGGGCATCCACAACTTCTCTGATCGACCTGGACCAGTGTTTTACCACACTAAAAAAGTTCTTGCTTATATCTAGTTGGAATCTACCCTCCACCATTATCCTTTGTCCTATCACTAGAGGCTCTGCTAAGAAATCTTTCCCCATCTTTGCACACAAACACTTCACCACAACCACTGTTTTCCAATGTTTCATTTAATTTTTTTTTATTTTTTTAATTTTTTGTCAGAAATTGCCTCCCTAAACATTTCAGTTAAATTCAGCCTTTTTTGGTGAAAAATACCTTTTTATTCCTCCCTTCTGGGACATCTGTAAAACAAGCAAGCAAACGAAAACATACAGAAAAACTGCTATAAAAAACACTTTCACCAACAAAAGAAATAAACAAACAAACAAAAATTTAGTCACTTGAAAAAACATCCATGCATATTCCAAAGAAAATAGCGCTTAAAACACTGATTTATTTAGAACAAAATTTTAGGAAGAAGAAAAAAAATCAACTCCCTCACTAGTGCTGTCCAAAGCTTGAAGTACAAGAGGTTGAAAGCCCACAGGAAACCTTCAGAAATAAAGGACACCCAGACCCCCCATGAAGGGAATCAAATTTCAAGTAGGTATGAGATTTATGGTGCTCTGCAGTCTTTCAAGGATTCAGTGAATGTCTTTCTCAGTCTGCTCTGAAGCTTACACTCTTCCCTGCAGACTATCCGTGACTTTATACCATACATTCCCATGCAGTTTCCAAACTCCAAACTTTAATTGCATTTTTTGAGAATGGTAGTGAAGGAACCATTTAATTTTGTTGGAGAAAAATCTCAGCAGAGGATGAGCACAGGATCTGCTTATGGACACCCCAGCAGCCACCTTGTACCTGTTAATCTTGTGGGAATGTATGTGTAAGGGATGGGTTATTTGCTTTCCTTGCCATCGTTTCAAGAACAGCTTTTTGATCTCCAACAGAGCAGCGGTGGCCTTCTGGTACCTCAGAATGAGGAAGGATGCTTTGATATATCACTATTTTAACACAGCAGCCTTTTGGCATGGTGAAGCGCAGCAGAAGGGCAAGTTCAGTAAAGGTTGCATGGAAGAAAGTAAGGGTAAGGTGCAGATCCGAGGGCGCTGATGGGACACAAAGTTTGTGGGGAGAAAAGAATTTTAGGATAGGGGCTGAGAGAAGAGAAGGGCAAGTTCAGTAAAGGTTGCATGGAGGAAAATAAGGGTAAGGTGCAGATCCGAGGGCACTGATGGGACACAAGGTTTGTGGGGAGAAAAGAATTTGAGGATAGGGGCTGAGAGAAAGGATTACCAGCAAAAAAGAGGAGAGTGCTGTATTTTTCTAGAGCACTTCAGAGGGTGCCTTGCCTAACTCACAGCCAGGGATGTTTTAGCTATCACTGAGCTGTATAAGTGGACTCAAAGTTGTATTTAGTCACCTAGGTGTATTAGACCACAACCAGCAAGAAAGCACTCTAGAGGGTGCTTATATTGGGAAAAAAACTTCTGCAGGGCACATGGGCATCTTCACAAGATAGTTTGCAGTGTCCTCTGACCCGTGTCCTTTCTGCAGTGCATCAAATGAGCTCTTCCAGAGTTGTTCTTTTCCTTCACCTTTTTATTTATACCTTCCTTCTCCAAGGCCTCAGCAAATCACAAGATCTCCTTGTCAACCTCAGCCTTGGCACGGGAGCAAACCAGGGTGGGAGATCCCAGTGATGACAAAGTGTTTCTGTCCCCTTGTCCTACCAGGACTCCACCCAGATCACCACTTGGCAGTTTACTAGCTCCTTGGACACCTTCAGGAGCATCTGGGCTTTAAACATTCATTCTTTTCACATTTTTCCCCTTTTCCTCTAGTTTTTCCAATTCTTAGAGAGGTCTTTTTGGCTTTTGTAGGACAGTCTGATGCTGTTTGTAAGAGGAAAATCAACAGAAAGAATGGCTGCAAACAAAGCCCAGGGGAGGGGTCCTCTTAGAGAGGTCTTTTTGGCTTTTGTAGGACAGTCTGACGCTGTTTGTAAGAGGAAAACCAACAGAAAGAATGGCTGCAAGCACAGCCCAGGGGAGGGGTCTAAGCAGGGCATGCACACTTAATATCCCCCTCCAGATATTCTCTAGCTTCCAGTCCTTTTCAGTGGTTTGTCTAATGAGTAGCCCCCAAGCGATCTCACTTTTCAATACTTGCCTTCTAAGGTATGAGACCAGACGTCTCAAGCAGAGACACAACCTCTTGAGCATTCATATTTAATAACACTTATTTTTAAACTCCATTAAAGCATGGTAGAAGGTGGGTTCTCTTTGCCAAACAGGGGAGAAGAGGTTTCCTTGGGCCAGACTCCAGGAGGATGACCATTAAGCAGAGTTGTGACATGTGTTGACATGTGTATGTTACAGCTTCATCTTTAACCTCTGTCCTCACGGAGCCAGCTGGGAGATGAAGCTGGAATTAACCTTTCCCCGCTGCAGGACACCCACAGCTATCTGCTTACTGGAAAGTTTTCCTTCTTCCCTTTTTTTTTTTTTTTTTAATTATAGTGATTTCATGCAGCTGTTGGCATCTTCCTGCTCCTCCTGTTAACACAAGATTCGTAGGGAGGGTCTCTTTTCAGGAAGGCAGCTGGTTTTTCTCATTCCTTCACTTAATTAGGGTGTGAGCTTCTACTACAAAAGACGTCAGAAGTCACATTGGGCTCTCTGTGTTGAGGAATCATCTGATTTAGAAGTCTAGAAGGAAAACAAGGGATGCTTAGGTCCTGCTCAGCAGTCAGGGGTTGCATGGCGCAGCCAGCTACTGTTTGTTGGATGTTGCAGCAGTTTATTACACAGAAAAAAAGATGAGAAAAGAGGAGAAAAACTTGTTTTTAATGAGAATCTTTGTCATGGCCCACACCCCACCTTTCTTTTGGACATACTTGCATTCCTGATGCTCTTGTTCATCTGGGGCTTCCCCGTCCTTCAGGGCATTCACTGCTGGGGTGCACATTTACCCTGAAATCATGGTCCCTCACCAGCAATATCTGGTCCAGGAGACGTATTCCCAGTCGTGGGACTCAGCTGTCGCCACAGTTCATGTTCCTGTGCCTTTTCTTTCCCATGTGCACATGGCCTTTGGAAACAGTCCTGTTGGCACATTTTAAAACCATAGAATGGTTTGGGTTGGAAGGGACCTTAAAGATCATCAAGTTCCAACCCCCCTGCCCTAGGCAGGGACACCTCCCACTAGACCAAGTTCCTCACTTTTAGCTGTACTTTTGGTCATTGTGCTTCTGAAAATCATTCCCCTCATGAAAAAACAGGTTTGTTTTAAAAACATGGAACCTAATAGTGTCATTGTATGAACAAACACTTGACCGCTTTTGAAAGGTAATCAGTGGGAGCGGAGCTTTGAAGCTGAAAGCAGACTTTGAAGGTCTGGATTTCCATGCAAGCAAAGTGCAATGTTGGGCAGCTTTTTTCTGTAAAGACCTGGGCAGGGAGATGATAGCTCTCTGAAGCCAGCTCTGCACCTCTCAATTCACTGGTGCTCCATCTCTGTCAGTAGGAAAGGCTTTGCCAGGAAAGGAAGCACATTTCCTTAGGGAACAATCTCAAAGGTTGATTAGATAATGCCTAGAGGTGGGTGGGCAAGCTCAGAATTACAGTTTGTGGAGGTCCTTGGGGTGAATCCACACTATAGATGGCCCAATGACAGAGAGTCATGTCAGTGGAGTGTCAATCTCAGGACCTCTGTCATGGTCTACTGGGTGCAAAGGCTTGGACTTTTGAGGCTTGCAGGTTGTCCCTGCAATCACAATTAATGGGGATTTTTCCTTGCAGGTCATTTCGCAGGAACGAGACCTGGTGTGCAGGGCATCATAGGTCTTGTGGGGCTGTTATAGCTGACACGTCAGGTGTGCAGAAGGACAGGAGCTGGATGACCATCTAGCAGGTACTTCCTTGGACAGAGGGACAGAGGCCACCTTGAGGACAGTCAATGCCTCCACTTTGCTCACTGGAAGTTCATGGCCTTGTTCCTCTCCAGATTCCCAGCTCAATTTCCCAAATTGCCAAAATGAAGCAACAAATGCCCATGCCATGTCTTCTAGGGGAGAAGTGTGGGGATGATTCACACTGCTCAATAAAGGACAGGAAGATCTCTGATACTATGCAATGGGGATAATACCCAGTGAAGCTAGGCCAGGACAGATACACTGGTTTCCTATTGTGCATGGCTTTTAGGCACCTTTATTTTCTTTAAGGTTGACACAAGTATGACTACCCATAAGGGATGGTTTGGAAGCTGGGATCATCCCTTTAACACGGGACTTGCTCAACAAGTATGACTACCCATAAGGGATGGTTTGGAAGCTGGGATCATCCCTTTAACACTGGACTTGCTCAAGAGGAGATGACTGCACACTCCTCCAGATCTCCCTTTTTAATGCAATTGGTTTTTGAAAGGTCTCCTCCTCATTATACAGCCTGACGGGGTTAAACACCTCTGAGGAGGCTGGAGGGAGGAATGTTTTTAATCCCATTGATTTATTAAAATCGTCTAAAGATAGCCAGCTGCAACAGATAAAACTGCTGCTCTCTGCACTTCAGAAAAGTCCTCCCTGAGCCAGCTCTGCACAGAAAACATTGGCAATGGCTTAGTGACCTCCAGGACATGTTGGTACCTGCCTGACAATCTCTGGCCAAGTCCATCCCTGGCCAACTTTCTAGCTGGGCTGCCTTCTGCCAGCTCTTGCATCTCCCCCAGTTGCAGGGCTCGTGGAGAGAGGCGTCATGGGGGGCAGTGGAAATGGGCACCGAGCTCGTGGAGAAAACTGCTCCCAAAGAGATTTCAAAACTCGGCTGAGAGCGGAAAGAGGAAGAAATGAAAAAGGTCCTGGCAAAGTGAGACAGAGGGATCTTTATTTTTCCCTGAAGGGATTTATTTTGGCTATTTTTGTGTGTGTACACACATGCACACACTCCTTTGGGGTCTCTACCTGAGATTCAATGATGTGGAAGACAAAAAGAATATTAATGAGGATTTTTTCTCTCCTTCAAACCCTGCTGTGATCAGATGTTAATGGTGCTTTGCTCTTCCCCTCCCAGCTGCATTCCCTGGACCACCAGACGTGCTGTGGCCAACGCAGCGCTGCAAAACCTCATCCTTCCAGATCCGTGTCCGAGGCTGGGGGACGAGGCAAAAGAGGCATCCGAGTTTCTACCCCACACCTCTCCTGCCTATAACAAATGGTTGCAATGAGGCAGAGTTCAGAGATCTCTGCACTCCGGGCCAAACCAGGGCTCTGCAGGACGTGACAGCTTTGATTTGTGCCTGTCCAGGACCCACTGGAGACAAAAGACAGTGTCAAGAGTAATTGAACGAGCGTGGCAGGCAGACCCAGCGGCGCTCTTATCAGCTCGGGGAGGCAGAGCAGACCCGAGGAGCAGAGCAGAGCAGGTACCAGGAACCAGATCTTAAGGTTACATTCCTCACATACGTGGGATTTCCTGCGGTCCCCCGTAAGTTTTCTTTGTAAATTGAAAATCCGAAATCTACAAGGAGAAAAAAAGAAAGGAGTCTTAATGGAAAAAAAAAAAAAGAAAAAAAAAAGAAAAACCAAACGGTAATTAATTTCCTGTGCTGTATTAATCTATAAAGTAATATAGTAAAAAGAAACCCTTTGCCAAAGCTAGAGGGAGGTTATTGTTTAAACCCCAAGAGAAGCAGTGTTTAATTTAATTTCACAGGTAGCTATTTTGCAAAGTCTCTGAGGGAGGAAACTCTTCCAATACCACCACTCCAAGAATTTGACACAATATAATTTATATTGCCATTGTACTGAGAGACGTCAGTGTGTTGCACATACACGTGGGCACCCACGCACGCCCACAGAGAAACCCTCCTGTGAACCTCCAATGTAATGGCACAAAAGGCGGTGGGGAAAATGGAGAAGAGAGGTGGAACTGGCCGAAGTCTCAACACAAACCTGTGAAGAGACAAAAGCAGGATTCCTGGTGTCCCATGACCCTTTCCTGGTTGTTTCTTTGGGATCGCAGTGCGCTTCAGCCTGTTTTTAATTTTACAAGAGTTAGGAGACAAACAGCGCCTACAGGAATGCTGCTTTTTTTTCCTCTTGTTTCAGTGAGATTAAGCCTATACAAAAAGCATCCACTTGCTCTTGGTGGCCTGATTGAGTTACACAGTCGTGCCAAGACTGCACTACCTCTTCCCAGTGCTACTGTCACCAAAAGGCATTGCTCTGTAGGGTAAGAGAGGGGCACCTCCAGCTAACATTTGTTCTCATTTCAGCTTCTCATCCATTCCAAACTCAATGGAGATTGCAGTGAATACCAGGATGTTTCAATTTGCATGAACAGAAAGTACCAACAACATTACAGACAGTCTAAAATCATACAGAGCTGTAGTGGTTCAGTGCTTTTGGGCAGCAATTTGATTTCATTAACTTCCCTTGGGTTGGATCTAGCCTTATCCCGAAGTGAGAAGAGCCTTTTTCTCATGTTATTCCCATCAGCCGTTGATCAGACCTGCCACCTCTCATGCATGGAGTAATGGACTCGCAGAACTGACTCCCTCTGTCTCTCCTGCTGTTATTGTACACCTTTTCCCTTCAACAGCCCACCAGCCAGACCCAGAGACATGATTTCCAGCCTCTTTGCATGTTATCATGATGATGAAGGAATAGGATGAGACTATCGCACACCATCAGCTGGCGGGTCATCTGACTAAATCTCAGCCTCCTGTAGCTCAAGGAAAGGACACGTTTCTCAGGCACAAGCTGGTCCTGCAGCCTGGGGTCTGGAGAACAGACACTGCCCTTCCCTGTTACAGGCTTGCCCTTCAAGCAGCTTTCACAGGAGCTTCTTGCCAAAATCCATGCTATGATCCTGACTGCTAATTTGGAATCAGCGTGGGACAGCCTAGTCCACATCAGTGACTCTTCTGGAGAAGAGGACCAGGGGTTTATGGCTCCAGGGCATTCACTTAGCTCTGCTAATCCCTTTTCAGTTCAACAGCTGTCCCGTGGCACTTTGCCACCCCCGAGCTTGTTGAGTGCGAAAGTCTCTTGCTTCACAGCTAGCTTTGCAAAATCTACGTTATTAGGATTTCAAAAAGTTGTTCCTGGTCCAAGACAAACAAGAGAAACCCAAGCAGCCTGTGAGATCAATCTCCTGAAGGGAGAGACTTGAGAGGGCAGATTAGAAAATAAAAGGAGAAAGAAACGTATAAGTTGTGGCCAAACTATGACTAAGGCGAAGATAGGATAACGGCTTTTGGTTCTTTGAAGAACGTAAACACCACAATGTGAGAGCAGATACAGTTCACGAGATGGATGAGGCCGGGCTGAGAAAAACATTTGTTGTGGGTTAGGAGATGATTTGAGGTCACTGTGGAGGTTATGAATTATTCCAAGGGAGGAGGAGAAGCCCTGTGGCTGCTGTCCATTTAACGTGGACAAGCCCACGCGTAGGGAACATGCCCAGATGGCGTGGCAGTGGCAAGCTGACCTGAAATCAGATGGATAGAAGCCAGTGAAAGGAGGGGGTTGTTCCTTTGGTTGTTGTGTGGTTTCTGAGAGCAGGACTTGGTTTGTCCCACATAACTGGATCTCCTGGGCTGCATCCCCAGCAGCGTGACCAGCAGGGAGAAGTCGGGGGGGATTCTGCCCCTCTGCTCCGCTCTGGGGAGACCACCCTGCACTTCTGCCTCCAGCTCTGGGGCCTCAGCACAGGAGAGACATGGACTTGTTGGAGTGGGGCCAGAGGAGGCCATGGAGATGCTGATAGGACAGGGGGTAATTGTGTTAAACTAAAAGAGGGAAGATTCAGGCTAAACATAAGGAAGAATTTTTTTACACTGAGGGTGGTGTAACACTGGCCCAGGTTGCCCAGAGAGGTGGTAGATGCCTCATCCCTGGAAACATTCCAGGTCAGGTTGGACAAAACCAATTCTGCCAATGAAGTGCATCTACATTTAAAAGAACCTGGCCCCAGACGCCCACGATCTCTGAATGCCCAGGGTGTCACTGGTGCAACCAGCCCTGGCAGAGTACCAGTGCCTGCAAAACACTGGTTGTGACACAAAACAATCCTCAGACTTTAATCAGTCCTTAATTAAGAGGTGCCTCAGAACTAAAAGAGCACATTGCATTTAAATCTTTTGGTGCACTGCACCAAGAAATCATCCTCCTGTCTGCAGTCCATGGAAGCCAGATCCTTCCAAGGGGACAGATGTCTATTTCTCAAGCAGTACTGAGGCACATTTAAATAACATGGTTAAAATAGAACCACAGAGAGATCTAGTTTTTGCTTTTCAGCCTACCTAATTAAAAAAAAAAAAAAAGAACTTGACACAGAAAAAAAAACCCACACAGGATTTTCAAGCCCTAAAGGAAACCACCTGGGAGAGTCTGTGAAACCTGGCTTCACAGACAAATCTGTAGTCTAAGCTCATACATCTGGGAGCGGTTTCACTGGGAGAATATTGCAGTGAAAATTGTTTCAGCAAGAAAGTCAATTTAATAATGTAGGAAACAGAAGAATTGGTATTGCTAAGTCTTTCAATTTGATCATGAGTATGCGTTTTTGAGATAAAGTCCTGGCTGCTGCAATAACGGTGTGTCGTGGGATTCCCAGAATTACATTGCAGTTGTAGCATACTTGATTGCAGAGAAAAACAGAAAAATGTGACAGTTTCACTATCAGAAGGCTAATAAATGTTTTAGGCATGGTCTCATCAGTCTCCTTAAAATGGGCAGTGGAAAAACTTAAATTGGGGGTAGAGGAGAGGGTGAGGTGGGGAACATTGCAGATGGGGATCAGCACTAACACAACAAAGTGTCATGTCAAACCCTGGCCAGAGGGTTTTTCACCAGCCATCAGGAAAGCCTCTCATGGTGGAAGGACAGAGAATAGAGAACTCCAAGGTGTTTAGGAAGCTGGACCTCCTGCTGTCTGTTGTCCTCTGTGCAATGTCCACCTTCACATGAGTACTATTCCTTGCAGGGGTGTGAAGCAGAGCTATTAGTACCCTTTCAGCAAGGCATGTAGGGAGCGATGGAGGCAAAGTTTATTGAAACAGAAGATTTGGGGAGACCACAGTAGGGCAAAATGTGCTGAAGAAGGTAACTGAATAAGGGACATCCCAGATTAGCCTGAAGTAGGGACAGATCAGAGATGGGGAAACATTTTATTCTCATGGAATCACAGAGTGGTTGGGGTTAGAAGGGAACTTCAGAGATCCTCTCGTCCAGCCAAAGCAGGGTCACCCACGAGATCCTCTCGTCCAGCCAAAGCAGGGTCAGCCACAGGAGGTTGGACAGAAACACATCCAGGTGGGTTTGGAATATCTCCAGAGGAGACTTCACCACCTCTCTGGGCAGCCTGTTCCAGGGCTCTGCCACCCAAACAGTGAAGAAGTTTTTGCTCATGTTGAGATGGAATTTCTTGTGTTCCAGTTTGTGCCTGTTGCCCCTTGTCCTGTCACTGGGCACCACTGAAAAGAGTCTGGTCCCATCCTCTTGACACCCACCCTTTAGCTATTGATAAGCATTGATGAGATCCACTCTCAGCCTTCTCCAGGCTGAAGAGACCCAGGTCTCTCAGCCTTCCCTCAGAGAGACGCTCCAGTCCTCTGATCATCTTCATAACCTCTGCTGGACTCTCTCCAGCAGTTGTGTCCTTCTTGAACCAGGGAGCCCGGAACTGGACACAGTACCCCAGATGGGGACTCACCAGGGCAGAGTAGAGGTGGAGGATGACCTTCCCCGAACCTGCTGGCCACGCTCTTTTTAATGCACCCCAGGATACCATTGGCTTTCTTGTCCAGTTTTATTCTCATTTCTTGCTCTCAGATTGAAAGGAACAGGGCTTCACATCTTGGGAGAGCAAGAGCTGAGGCCAGTGCTGCTGCCAGACAGACCCTGGCGGAGCCATATCCTCTCCTAGATGCTGACAGGGCTGTGAATTAGGGGCTGTGTGTTGATGTGAGGCAAAGACAGCCTCGAACAGATTTTTCCCTCACTTGCAAAGGTATTAGTGAATTGTTTCTACGCGCTCAGTCTGGGAAAAGAGCTGCAGCAACTGCCCTCCCTGCGAGCAAAGCAGTTCTCTGTAGCTTGGGGTAATGCAATGCGAGTTGGACAGCGTGGGAAAACCCTCCCCGTTACCCCAGAGAGACGAGGAGTAGATAGCTGGGGGGAGGATGTGGGCCTTCCTCCACCGGAGGTCTTTGAGGGCAGGTTACACAAACATCTGTCCGTGGGGCCGTAGGAGAGCTGATCCTGCCTTGCAGGGATGTAATGGACTACATGACCTTTTCAGGTCCCTTCCCACCCTCTGAGGCTGTGGGCAGAGGGGGGATGGAATAAATCCTTCCTGGCTGCAGTGGGGGATATCTATGTGTGTGTGTGGCTGTGCTTGCCTGGGTACAGGAGACACCATCACAAATGTTATATTTTGGGCTGAGACTTGATTTGGATGCCCTTCTTCAGGACTCATTAGTGTCTGCAGCCCTGTTCAGCTACGTTGTGCATCTCTCCATCTCTTCTTTGCTGCATTAACCATGGATTTAGATCTGGAGAGGCTGGATTGTGACCTTTACAGAGGAATTATTGAGGCAAGGAGGTCTTAATCTGCAGACAGGGGACTGGAGATGGCTGCAGCTTCCCTGAGGGCTGTGCTGTCTGCTACCTTCCCACCACGGGCTGGGGATCATAGAATCATAGAATGGTTAGGGTTGGAAGGGACCTCAAGGATCATCTAGTTCCAACTTGTACCTGGCCTTAGTCTGAACAAAGAGCCAGAGTAGGACCAGAACAAAATGCAGAGCAGAAAATTGGGCAAAGCTTCCTATGATTTAGGTGCTGTCACCAAGACTAAATTACTTGATCAAGTCATGCACAGGCTCTCTTTGGCAGAATCAAGAGAGCAAGGATATTTCCTTAACCACCAGATCTTCCTAAAAGGCCCTCCCAAATGCTACTGAAGCATTGACCAAAAATTGTCAGGGGCCTTAGAAACCCTTGGATCAGGTAGCTGGGGTGTGTTATGTCTCCAGGAGCACCTGTAGCAACTACAGAAGAAACTTCTGCTGATTTCATGAAATGGAACTTTCCTTTTATTGTAGGCAACTGTGATGGCCGTGAGCAGCAGCAGCACCTCCTCTACATGAGCTGGGAGCAGCCCCCACGCAGGCTCCATGCAGGAGTTAGCTGAGGATGTCCCCTCGGATGGACAGCATCCGGGCTGTGCGTGTGCCCTCACGGGGAAGGAATTTGGGGTGGAGCCCGGGAAAACAATCTCAGCTTCGTAGTCGTGATTAAAATGGCCGTTAGATTACAGCACCGGATCAGGTCAGATTAAACAATGAGGTCAGATGACAGAAAGGAGCCATCTGTGCATTGCAGAGGGCTGGGATCACTCTGGGGACAGAGTGTGACCCGACATCCCACAGCCTGTCGTTGTCACCGAGGCCACCGCTTCCTCCTCGCTGCATCAGGTACTGCTGCCGCCTCCCACAACCCCCTCACCACCACGGCTGCAAGGACTGCTCTGGAAAGAAGCACTCTGCCCAAATCTAATCACCTTCAGATAAGATAAAAAAACCCTGCTGTGGAAGGGGGGAGTCCTGTCCCCAGTCCCTTTCCCTGTCTTCAGCTTCACCTTTTCCTTGTGGAAGTCAGGGGTGTGAGGAACGATGGGTTGAAGGTCTGGCTTCCTCAGGCCACTGGGATGAAGGGATGGGAAATTCACCATGGCCAAGGCATTTGTGATGGACAGGAAGGGCTTTGCGAGGGTTTGTCATCCTGTATTCACAGTGGGAGTGGGAGAAGCATCTTCTCCAGAAACTCCTGTTGCAGTTCCAGCTGCAATTCTCACCTTTTATTTACACTATTTCTACAAGATGTTTCCTGGAGTTATGAACTCTTTTCATCTCCATTCTCCAGCCCTGAGCACGCATCCTGGAGAAAGATGCTTAATTTAAGAGAATTTTTGTTACCTCCAGGGCTCTTCCTTTTCCTCCAGCATCCCTAGGTTCAGCTCTGGTGGGCAGTGGGAAGATGCTTCAGGGACCACTCTTTACTCTGTATCCCCTTCCACTTCCCTCAGCCTGAATTTATCACTTGTGTTTATTCATCATTTGTGGTCCTTTTCATTTGTTCTCCCTCATTTGGTTCTCTGGTTTCTGTGCCTCAGGAAGAGCTGCAGGGACCTGACCAAGCCACCTGAACACAGCTGTCTGATGCCACTGGAGACATTTTGGGTTATCTGCAATATCCACACTGGGCTGACAGGTGTTACACAAGACCTGTAGGGGACCTACATCCTTCTAGGGTAGCAGCTGGTACCTGGCATGATCCTGGGCATCTCCAAAGACACTAGGAATGTCTTTCTTAGAAAGTTAATTATTTAATCTATTTCTACATTTATTTTTTGATTAAAATTATTATTTTTATTATTTTTTTCTCATTTCTTTTCAAGGATCAATTTAGGCCACCCCAGGAGGAACAGTGGAGTGTCAGAGGCTGCAGATGCAGATACTGTACAACCGTCATCTTCATCCCCCATCCCTCCCATAGTCTAACGTTGATTTCTAAATGTCAGTGACAGTTTAATTCTCCATGTCGACAACTGGCAGTTTTCTTCTGTCATTAATCATAACGACTCTTGGCGGCTGGCAAGAGCTGATAGAGGGAAGCTGGAGTTTCCCAAGAAGCATCACAGGGGTCCCAAAAGCTTTGAATTAGCAAAGACAGCAAAAATACTTCTCTAGAGGACAGTCCTGCTTGCAGAAGAAAGGATCAGTTAGGACTTTCCCTTAGTGATGGCCATGATTATCTCCGCAGTGGCAAAGCATTTATCTTCTGAAGAAATAACAAGTAAAGAGAGTAAAACACAAAAAGACCCCTGTCCCATCCCCCTGCCTCACTGGTCTCCCCCATTTTCTGCAGGGGGAACTCGTGTGGCTGTTTGTAACCCAGAGCTCTGTTGCTGTGGGGATTATCAACCGCGAGGTGGACTGGAAAAAGCCCTAATCTCTTTCCTGCCAAACTTTGTGCTTATCTGCAAACCAAAAAGGCCATGTTGGGTTGTTGTTTTTTGTGGGTTTTTTTCTTTTCTCTTTCAGGACTTTGGTGATTTACGAGTTCACAGAGTTACAGCTTTTTCTTTCTTCATTTACCACCACCTTTGGCAGGGAGTGTGAGCCAGCTTCTCCTAAAAGGAAGATAACTCTGGTGAGGTCTGTGTAGCTTCAAGGTGTCTTTGGGTCTATCAAAATGACATAAAAGTGCTTTAGATACTGTCTAAAGCCGTATAGCTCCATGGGGCCTTCTCCTTCCAGACCACACTTGGTGAGGTTATCAGTATGGGAAGAGAAGGATATTGGCTAGAGAGGAAGAAAAATTAACAACTTCTCTCATTTGGTGGCAAGAGACCAGGGGCAAGGGGAACCTTGACTTACTTGAAATAAAATCGTGGAAATGTTTGAGTCTCCATCCTTTAGCATGCACATTCAGTATGGGAAGAGAAGGATATTGGCTAGAGAGGAAGAAAAATTAACAACTTCTCTCATTTGGTGGCAAGAGACCAGGGGCAAGGGGAACCTTGACTTACTTGAAATAAAACCATGGAAAAGTTTGAGTCTCCATCCTTTAGCATGCACACGCATGAGAAGGCAGAGCTGGGAATGGCTCCAATCCAACAAAGAACAGAAATGGGCCTGCAAGGGGAACCTTGACTTACTTGAAATAAAACCATGGAAAAGTTTGAGTCTCCATCCTTTAGCATGCACACGCATGAGAAGGCAGAGCTGGGAATGGCTCCAATCCAACAAAGAACAGAAATGGGCCTGTTCCAACCCTGTCCCACCATGCCAACATCAGCAACAACCTTCCCAGGTGGTGGTGGGTGTCTGGGGAATGTCTGTGCCACCCATGTCCTGTAGCTTCTTTGTGAAACTGCCTTCTTGCAGGTATCTCCTCACTTCTGCAGTGCAGGTGTCATGGTGGAGTTTGGCTGGAGGTTAACCCATCCCTGACAGCAATTCCCCAGACACCAGAAGTATGGAGAACATGTCACAAGACAGCATTTACCCTCCTTGCTGTTCCCTCACTGCCCTGATACCTTGCAAAAGAAGAAAAACTAACAACTTCTCTCATTTGGTGGCAGGAGACCAGGGGCAAGGGGAACCTTGACTTACTTGAAATAAAATCGTGGAAATGTTTGAGTCTCCATCCTTTAGCATGCACATGCATGAGAAGGCAGAGCTGGGAATGGCTCCAGTCCAACAAAGAACAGAAATGGATCTTTTCCAACCCTGTCCCACCATGCCAACATCAGCAACAACCTTCCCAGGTGGTGGTGGGTGTCTGGGGAATGTCTGTGCCACCCATGTCCTGTAGCTTCTTTGTGAAACTGCCTTCTTGCAGGTATCTCCTCACTTCTGCAGTGCAGGTGTCATGGTGGAGTTTGGCTGGAGGTTAACCCATCCCTGACAGCAATTCCCCAGACACCAGAAGTATGGAGAACATGTCACAAGACAGCATTTACCCTCCTTGCTGTTCCCTCACTGCTCTGATACCTTGCAAAATGCACTCTTCCTTTTTCCTCCATCTCTCATCTTTTGACACATGGTCTATAAAAAAACCTTGTGGCCATTTTACAGACTCCTTCAAGTATGGAGAACATGTCACAAGACAGCATTTACCCTCCTTGCTGTTCCCTCACTGCCCTGATACCTTGCAAAATGCACTCTTCCTTTTTCCTCCATCTCTCAGCTTTTGACACATAGCCTATAAAAAAGCCTTGTGGCCATTTTACAGACTCCCTGGCCTTGAACACCTCCAGGGATGGAAGACTCCTTCTTAGAATCATAGAATCATGGAATTGTCTAGGTTGGAAGGGACCTTTAAGATCATCTAGTCTAACCATCAACTTAACTCTGACAAAAACAAAAAAACACATCACTAAACCATTTCTCTAAACACCGTGTCAACCTGTCTTTTCAATACATTCAGGGATGATGCCTCAACCAGTGCTTAATAACCCTTTCAGTGTAAAAATTTTTCCTAATATCCAATCTGAACCTCCCCTGGTGCAACTTGAGGCCATTTCCCCTTTTCCTTGCTCCAGGGGCTTGCTCCTTGCTCCTTTCCCCTTGTCCCCTTGTTCTTGCTCCAATGCTTAGGGATTGAAAGCTTAAAACGCTGCAGATCCTCTCCCCTGTGTCAAAACAGGTTTGTCCTGGCAGTTTGCTGATCAAATGCTAAACTTTTGCTCTGTCTTAGCCTATGTTTCTCTGAACAGGCATGTTTGTTTAGTTTTTTGTCACCTTCAAGTGAAGCAGCGCCTTGCCCTGGTGAGCGTGACTCCATGATTAATTATGCCAGACAGAAAAGTGAACTGAGCCAGTCTTGGCTGCTGGGAACCACCCGCCAGAAGAACAAGAAGCTGAATGCATCTCACTCTGGCCAGCAGGCACCGTAGGACGTGCCTTAGATGTGCCTTTCATCGTGAAATAAAAAGACACTCCAAGGGGATGTGCTCTGCTCACTGCTGCAAGGTAGCCACCTTTGCATGGAGGACAATTCTATCATTCTGTGGCAGCTTTTAAAGAGTGTCAGCCACCGTCATCCCCTTGTGCAAGGGGTTTATTGCTCCTGCGAGAGCCTCTTCAAGGTGTTACATGGGTCTATGTAGCATATACAGCGACCCTAAAGCTTCCAATTAGACAGTTGTGTCAGACAAAGCATGCAGGAAGGGTAATGATTGGAGAAAAGTGAACTTGAATTTGTTCAAGATCACTGCTCAGAGCTGAGAAAAGAAAACAGCTGGTTGCCAGTCCTCTCCGGTCATGCCCTCTGCTTTCCAAAGCATCACATCTCAGCAGTTGCTCTATACCTGGCTGTCTCCCTCAAACACACCTTACAAATGCTGAATGCAGGAGAAAAACCCTGGAGAAGCAGGAGCAGCTCAGACCTTTCAAATTGCCATGAGCTGAGAGGAAGGTCTAACACACAGGGCAGCTTGGTTTGAACTTGCTGGTGTCTCCTCCAACTCAACTACACTCCTACAAAGCACCTGACACTGCAGAGGCTTTGAGACACCTTTCATCAAGGCCCTCGTGCTGCTTGGCATCCCTCCACAAAGAACATTAACCTTTGAGCAAGCTTTAGGTTATTTTGTCCCCTAAATCAAAGGAGTAGCACAGAGAGCTGCTATGGAGGACTCCTGCGTCCTCTCTGTCAGAGGACACTTCGGCATCGACCCTCAGAGCACAATGAGAAATTTCCCAACACTGTCGGCTGAAAGCAGTCCTCAGTGGTGTCTCAGACTTGAAGGAAAAGTTAAAAAAAAGAAAGGACAGAAGATTAAAGAAAGTGTCTAGAAGCTCTGTTGGGCTGGTCAATGAATTGTCCTCTATGTCCTTCATGCCAGTGACACAATAACCCACGACTCTGCTTTTTTTTCCCTGTGACTCTAAATTTACCTACTTGCTGGGGGGGTAGGTCTGTCCCAACTTGCATCACCTAGTCAATATAATGCAGTATCTGTGAACATAGCTAGACCTGAAGTGAGCCTCAGGAAAGAAAAACAATACTTTTGAAATGCTGGCGGTGTCCAGAAGCCCCCCAGGTATTTCCTTTTGTGTCCATCCATGACTGGACATGTTCTATTTTCGTATTGTGCTCAGATTTTCTTTTTTCTCCTCAAGGAAATATCATTATGGTCATATTAGCAGACTGATTTTTCTAGAGGGCTAATAGCATTGCTTCCCCATAAAAGTTAATACACGCCTGCTGTGGATTTGCAGGAGAGCTCATATAAGATGGCTGGCCATCTCCCAGCCTAAAAGGAGGAACCCATAGGGAGAAATTTACTTCCACAACGCTGAAACAAAGGTGCAGTCCTTATCTTGGGCTGGTAAAAGTCCTCCCACCAAGACGATGGGTAGGTAAGGTGACAGTCAGCTGTCAGGTCTCTCATTTGAGGGCAAAGACTGGGCCAGAGGAAAGGCCAATAATCAACTCTCCATCACTCAACCTTCACTCCTACCCTGGAAACCTCTCCATGTTTTAACCTGGTTGAGCCCGGTAGGTGGGAGTTAGGAGAGACTTTCGTAGCTGTTCCTTCAGTCTGCAAGAACCATTCCTGGGATGGCCTGAAGCTAATCTGCCTTCAGGCCATACATCATTTTCCCTCAGTGTCGGTGCCAACATGAGATGACGAATCTCTCCACAATAAACTGCCAATTCTTCTTCTGCATGTTTATCTATCTGTGGCAGTTGCCTGATGATTTCTTTCTTATTTGGATGGATCAACACCACAATAAACCACAAAGTAGTTATCTTTGGGTTTGAAGTCACTGGATGCACCCCGCTCCTCCTTGCCAACGAATTAAACCCACACCATCTCCTGATACACAAATTGCTCTGTCAGATATAACGATTTTTATTCCAGCACTTAATTTGCTTAACATGTTAAGGCTGGTGCCAGATTCACTACTGCTCTGATACTCATCCAATTGCTCATGCTCAAGCAAAGTGGGTGTAAATTGATAATCTTCCTGATTAACTTGCTGGGACCGTCTGCAGGTCTGAGGCACTGGGGAATCAGGCTCGAGGCTTGATTTTCTGCACAAATTCAGCTCCTACACCCTGTCAAATGACACAGCCAGGACGATAATAGTTCATCAGGTTGGGCTCTGGACTTTTTTGGCAAATCTGCTGTGCACGGGTTGCAGCAATCATGGGAGGATGCTGTGCACTTTGATAGATGGAGGCTCAGTTCGTGGGAAAAAACCCCTCTCTCTCTGGAGAGGGGAAGGAAGATTTCTTCCAGAGGCTAATCGTATACACAGAGCTTAAGCACAACACTTCATCAAATTCTTTAAAAGCACCCCAGGGAGAAATCTGGGACCAGTCTTTAAGGAGCGTTCACAGAAACAAGTTTGCTTAATGGTATTCACTGTTATTCCTTCTCTCTCCAGAGATTTTGACTGCAAGCCTGGCATCCTCGCTCAGGGCCGCCAGCTTGGACACTCCAGGGTTATAGCAGTGCTACAGCCACTGAAAGAAACCACTCTGTCCCTTCCTGGTGATCTCCACTCCATGAAGGCAGTGGAGTGGAGTGGATGTGATTGCACAAGTCAAGGGTCCAGGGAACAGCTGAGAAGGACACTAACCAGGGCAAATATTTGACCCATGTGTATAATTCAGTGCCTCCAGCGAGATATTCTCTCCCCACCCAGCGGTGAATCCATCAAACAGCAGCTGAGAAATCTGTTGCAACCTCTGGGCAGCAAAATCAGCTTTTCCTTATCTGCTGTAGGTAGTGGTTTTTGGTGTAAAGGCTAGAAGATGCTGATTTGTGGGTGTTGGAGGCGGCTTGCTCAGGAGCACGGCATTAGGCACACCACTACTCAGCTGTGGTAACATTAATTATGTTTTGCATTTTCAGTGTTCACAATTTGAGAAGTGGGAATAACGTTAACACCGTCCTTAAGCAATATTCCTATTGCTCCAGGCATCCTTTTTGGAAGACCTGAGACGATGTTTTTTTTATAATGGGCCCATATTTGTACATCCCTTGCTGACGAGCAGCCAGCAGTCAGCTATCACTAGAGCAATATTATCACCAAGGGACTTCAAACGAACTAAGAGCCTTTTATCCTGTATTTGGCAGGTTGAAGGGGGATTTTTAACATGGGAAGGTGGAAGAGGCTGCCCTCGCGTGGTGGATTTAACAAAAGGTCCCTTTATAACATCTGGTTTTCACAAGTTTAGGGGATTCCCAGGGAAAGATAAACTCTGGAAGGAGGTTCCCTGGGTCACATTTGCTTTCAGACCAGAGGCACTGGGGATTGAAGAGATGAGTGAAAGGATATCCTTTTCCCATACTTAACACAGTTGCTTTCTAGGAAAGAAGCACATCTCCAAGTTAGTGTTAGTCAAATTTAAAAAAAAAAAAACAAAAACAAACCACCAAACCAATAACAAAAACAAAGAAAAAAACCACAAACCACAAAATACAACATTGGAGGAATTTCTCAAAGCAAAGCAAGATCAAGTCTCAGCAGGTGCCTGTGATGGGGAAACTTGCTTAGGTCACAGGTACCACTTTGTATTCCCAAAGATATTAAACCTTCTGTGCAACATCTGCCTTTGCTGTTATCTTGCTATGACCTGGTGTACCAGTCTGGCTCGGGTTTGTCAGCAGGCTGTCACAGGACCTGTCAGAGCTCTGGTCCATTTTATTCTCTGTCCTTGGAATGACTCTCCAGCCATAGGACTTGCTTTCAGGAGTTACTCTTTCTCCCTGCATCCCCTAAGAAATGTTAAACTGCATTTCCATCCGTTCCAATAGCAGGTGTGACATGGAGCAGGGCTGAGTGAAGGCACTGCATTCTTCTGCTCTCTGCATTCAACCCCATCTGGGTGGGTGGGGAGGGAGGACACCCCATGGTGCTGATGGAGTTTATTGATGTCACCTTCTCCCTGACTGCATTGCTGAGGGCACGCTGCTGTCTTGAAAACAGAAATGGGAAAAAAACCCTCCAAAATTGGTTTGGAGAAAGCTCAGCTAAGACTCCTCCTCTGCAGAAGGCCAGGCCACAGAGAGAGCTTGAGGCTTAGGTTGGTCCCAAATGGACTATCCAGGTGGCGGCAATGTTGGCTCTCAGGTATCTTTAGCTACCCCCATGTCTGATATTACCTCCTGGGAGCATGATCAAGCAGCTTGGACAGCAGAGAAGCCAGACAAGATTCCCTCTCCATATCCACAGTGACCTCCTCAATGATAGATACCTGACCACGACAGGTACTACTGACAATATGACTGAGAAGCTCTCTCTTCCCACCATGAAATGCTTACGGCATCCCCAGAGCTTTGGCAGAATGCTTATCAAGGTGGAACAGCTTTTGTCCCCCTCCTTAGCAGCCTCCTCCTGCCATGCCCTCACCAAGGGCATGGCAGTAAATTTTCTCCCTTTACCTCCAGCTGTGAGATCTCCAGAAGAGCAGTTAACTGCTTCAGGAGGTGTTGTCAGAGGACAACACCTTGTGCCAATGTTGGTGCCAGGGTCATGGTTGCAGATAAACAAATGGCAGCCATTCCCACCTATAACCCATAGCTCCTTGCACACTGATACACTGTCCTCTCCATGCTGATAGTCCCAGATTGAGAAGCTGTAGGGAGGGATCTCAGCTACTTCTTACACAGCAATGTACCTGCTTTTGTTTGCAGAGATGTCTGATAGGGAGATAGACAGGAGGAACAAGCAACACAGCTAGATGCATGGGCCCTCATGTCTGGAGATATTTAGAAGACAGGTAGACATAGTGTTTAGCAATATTGTTCAGTGATGGCTTTTGTCAGCATTAGATTGATGGTTGGACTAGATGATCTGAAAGATCCCTTCCAACCTAAACAATTCTATGATTCTATGACCCCCTCAGACCTCGTTGCAATGACTGGGTTGCTTTTACCAGCTCAGCAGCAGGACACTTCTGGGGCTGAGCTAGCTGAGGTCTGTGTAGGATGAAAAAAACATCATTTCTTCGTAGAAATGGGGGATCAGCCTGGGCATGAGCCTTTATCTGTTGAACATCTGGAGAAAGCGTGAGCATCCTTAAAAATGACAGACACTCGGGAACAGACCCTCATATTCTTCCTTAGACACTTCCTTTGGGACAAGAAGAGCTGTGCCCTGCAGCCACCTCTCTTGGACTACAAATAGAGCCTGAAGTACAACACAGTTGCCCTTACATTGGAGCTCTTGAGATGCCATAAAATGTCTGCTCTTTTAACCTCCAGCTTACATTTCAGAATCATGCAAGGATCCTGTAGGTCTTATATTATATCTACTAGATAGCAGGAAATATTTTGGATATGCTAGGGCATCTCAAAGGACACCAGAGAATTGATTCAATTGCCTAAACAGTTCTTAGAGCCTGTGGCTGAGATTCAACTCACAGATGAAGATTCTCATGGTGTTTCAGTGCTCACCATCAAGGTGTTTCCATGTCATTGGAGCATGATCTCCCAATACTGCCAGGGGAGGTCCAGTCAATGCAGGTGGTGGTAGCGGAGAGGACTGAGCTCACCATTGACACCTACATTTGATCGGCTGAGTCTCTCTTGACCCTGCTGAGTCGCTGATTTTCAGAGGCTGTAATGGGAGCTCAGTTATCAACTCATGTGGAGATGCCTCTAAGTAGACACACACAATTATATCATAGAATCATAGAATCATAGAATCATAGAATGGTTTGGGTTGAAAGGGACCTTAAAGATCATTTAGTTCCAACCCCCCTGCCATGGGCAGGGACACCACCCACTAGACTAGGTTGCTCAAAGCCCCATCCAGCTTGGTCTTGAACACCTCCAGGAATGGGGCAGAATGCACAGCTCCTCTGGGCAACCTGTTCCAGTGTCTCACCACCCTCACAGGAAAGAATTTCTTCCTAATATCTAATCTAAAATTCCTCTCTTCCAGTTTAAAACCATTGCCATTACATTCCCTGACAAAGAGTCCCTCTCCATCTCTCCTGTAGACCACCTTCAGGTACTAGAAGGCTGTTGTAAAGTCTCCCTGGACTTCTCTTCTCCAGGCTGAATAATCCCAACTCTCTCACTGAAACCCTGAAACAACTCCCTCAGTGAAACACTGACCCAGGTTGCCCAGAGAAGCTGTGGATGCCCCATCCCTGTAGGTGTTTAAGGTCAGGTTGAAAGAGCAACCTGGTCTGGTGGGAGGTGTCCCTGGCCATGGCAAGGGGGTTGGAACTAGATGATCTTTAAGGTCCCTTCCAACCCAAACCATTCTGTGATTCTATGAAGAGAGGCTGAAAGTTGGGTCTGCTAATCCTGCAGAGGAGAAGGCGCAGGTATCTGGGAGGAGCCTGTAGAGAAGACGAAGGAGGATTTTTCCTTCAAGATGCACAGCAATAGAACAAGAAGGAATGGAGACAAGTTGGAACACTGTAAATTTTGATGAGATATTAGGAAAAATAAATTCAAAATGAGGGTGCTCAAACCCTGGACTGGGGGACTAGGTTGCTTATGGAAACTCCATTCTTGAATATATTCAAAATGTGACTGCATGGGGCCTTGGGCAAGGCAGTATACCTTTAAAGCTTTGAGGCAGAGACCTTGAGAGGTTCCTTCCAACCTGTATTGTTTAGGAATGCATTATTTTATGCACGTCCCAGATTCTAGGAGCCCTTACCAAGCAGAGACTTCAGCACAACTGGGGTGTCACGTGACTGTTTTCTCAGCCAGTATGACCCGAGGCAGGCAGAAGAATGCCCACAGCAGACACTCCAGTCTGATGGGAACTGGTCATGATCCAGAACACCAGGAGCAGAAGCCAGAAGACGTCTCTTTGACCAACCATTTGTAATTTCATCTCCCTATCCCCTTCCAGGCATACATGGAGACTTGTGATGTGCTTCTCCAACTAACGAGCATCTTCGTGAGGGAGGGGTTCTGGTCGCCACTGGTTACCCAAGAACACTGATAAAAGAAGCATAATAATATTTTCATTTCACAGATGAAGGAAACTGAGGCAGGGGGGAAAGGCTTGCCCAAGAGCTGGGAGGAAACCAAATGAACCATGAGGTGGTTTGTTTGAAGATACTGTGATTAATGACATTGATATTTGATGTAGTTGAGTTTATTGGGTTCCTTTTGCTAAACATCATATGCAAAGCTGCTGTGGAGAGTTGTTTTTGCACAGATAAAAAAAAAAAAAAAAGGCAAGAAAAACATGAATTGCCTCTTTTCATTGGAAAAACCTAAGTCAGCAAGTTTTCTAAACAGCCGAGCATGGCAGAACCCATGTAAAACACACGTTGCTTTTCCTAGAGAATTGCTCCCAGAAGCTTTCCTTTAAGACACTTCTTAATCACCCAACTAACTTACATGTGGACCCACAACCCACTTGGGAGAGCCACATCCTCTCAGTTATGTGTATCTTCACTCACATTCATGTTATAGAGACATTAAATAGGAACATTGCTGTAAATGTATTTGTGTCAGAGTAATATTGCAAAGCCAGAGTAACTCACCTCATTAATACCACGTTTTGTGGAAGGACTTTCCCCTACCACTTGTTCATGAGCTGATCCCACAGAATTTGTGGGGTCCCATGTCATGGGAGCCCACACTAGACACCACCCCTGTCAAGGGTAAATCGTTCTTTCCCCTCTGTTTACTGTCAAAGTTTTACAGATCAGACTTCTGCATTATAAGTTCTTTTCACATTTTCAATGCTTACCTTGCTAACTGTAAAACTTTAATTAAGAGTTAATACAGATCATCACAGAGAACCCCTTGCTGAGCCCCAGCTCAGCCTTTCTCCACTCTCATACTCCCATCACCGGTTGTCTCTCTGTTTATCAAGGTTGGAAAGAGGGATGGCATCAATCCATCCCTGAGTATTGTTCAGGTGAAGGCTCCTCTTCCATTCAGACTGACCTGATTTTGAGACTCCGTGTGATTTTGTGAAACTGGGCACTTTGCATTGCAGTGTGCAGCCAGCTGAGGGCAGGAGAAGCCCACGCATTAGGTGAATGTGTGTGCACCTCTTCGTGACTGTGAAGGAGGAGGGGGAGATGGGGGAAAGCAGAAAGCAGCATTGCCTTCAGCATGCCTTCTGCAGCAATTCCCCCTATTTTAAAGCTTGACGACTCAGACTCGACCCAAAAGAGGTTCTCCAGGGATGATGGGATGGGAGGAGGTGGTATTGAACACCCCAAGGCTGGAATTATAGAAGAGAAAGGATTCTGAGATTTTGCACTATAGCAGTCTAAAGCATGAAGAGTCCCCATTAGCCTCAAGAGTCACTCTCCAAAGACACTGGGATGGAATAACCTTGCTCATAGTCTCAGGCTGGTGGTGTGACCACCACACCCCAGCAACTGCTGGATAACGAGCTCCCTTCTTGCAGATAGATGGGAGATGATGTCCTTGTATTTCCTATTTCTGATGGAAGGATTCTGTCCAGGTGACGGGGAAGGTTTATCTGATGTGCAACAACTGTCATTAGGCTGTTCCTGCTGACAGTGTCTATGACCACTCACCATGTATAGCTGAATTTTTTATCTGACTCCTTTAGTCTGACTCCCAGGCTCTGCTGGACAGGTCAAATCCACTTTGCAAGAGGGGTAAGTCCAAAAGGGCTGTTGAACTCCACAGTACCAATTTGCTCTGGGACCCAGCTACAAATCCAGCCCTGCCTTGATGCTTAATAGGTCTCCTGGTGAATTTGTCCACTCCAGACTGGGATCTGCTCTCAGAGTCCCTCCTGCCCACTCAGAGCCCTTCATGATTTTTCGTCTTTTGAAGAAGTGGCAATTTGAAGATACATACACCACTGTGACACCACATACCACACAGGTAACACCACTGTACCATGGCCACCCTTGGGTCATCACAACCGTAGATCCCTCCATTTCTCCTTAGTTGGGCCAGGACATGGTTTCCATAAGGTGATAAGCGACAGTGTCACACTGAGACTTTTTTATCCAACAATATCTACTCTTGTGAGTGTGTAGTGCTAGGTGGAAAAAGCAAACTTTAGAGGAATATTTGCATTCCTGACCTGAGTGTATCTCAGGAAGGCTGCTCACACACTAGTGATAATTGGTTTTACCCAGATCATCCCAGCTTTGCACGCTTCTGAAGTAACCTCTGATGCATCTGCTAACTCAGGGATGATGGGATGGGAGGAGGTGGTATTGAACACCCCAAGGCTGGAATTATAGAAGAGAAAGGATTCTGAGATTTTGCACTATAGCAGTCTAAAGCATGAAGAGTCCCCATTAGCCTCAAGAGTCACTCTCCAAAGACACTGGGATGGAATAACCTTGCTCATAGTCTCAGGCTGGTGGTGTGACCACCACACCCCAGCAACTGCTGGATAACGAGCTCCCTTCTTGCAGATAGATGGGAGATGATGTCCTTGTATTTCCTATTTCTGATGGAAGGATTCTGTCCAGGGGACGGGGAAGGTTTATCTGATGTGCAACAACTGTCATTAGGCTGTTCCTGCTGACAGTGTCTATGACCACTCACCATGTATAGCTGAATTTTTTATCTGACTCCTTTAGTCTGACTCCCAGGCTCTGCTGGACAGGTCAAATCCACTTTGCAAGAGGGGTAAGTCCAAAAGGGCTGTTGAACTCCACAGTACCAATTTGCTCTGGGACCCAGCTACAAATCCAGCCCTGCCTTGATGCTTAATAGGTCTCCTGGTGAATTTGTCCACTCCAGCCTGGAATCTGCTCTCAGAGTCCCTCCTGCCCACTCAGAGCCCTTCATGATTTTTCGTCTTTTGAAGAAGTGGCAATTTGAAGATACATACACCACTGTGACACCACATACCACACAGGTAACACCACTGTACCATGGCCACCCTTGGGTCATCACAACCGTAGATCCCTCCATTTCTCCTTAGTTGGGCCAGGACATGGTTTCCATAAGGTGATAAGCGACAGTGTCACACTGAGACTTTTTTATCCAACAATATCTACTCTTGTGAGTGTGTAGTGCTAGGTGGAAAAAGCAAACTTTAGAGGAATATTTGCATTCCTGACCTGAGTGTATCTCAGGAAGGCTGCTCACACACTAGTGATAATTGGTTTTACCCAGATCATCCCAGCTTTGCACGCTTCTGAAGTAACCTCTGATGCATCTGCTAACTGTCTATTTGAATCCTTTCCTTTAGGTCAAGGCTGGATGGAGCTTTGAGCAACCTGGTCTAGTGGGAGGTGTCCCTTCACACGGCAGGGGAGTTAGAATGATCTTTAAGGTCCCTTCCAACTCTAACCATTCTATGATTCTCTGATACCTGCGATATCTCACGGTCCAGTCAATCCTATCAGTTAGATAAACCCATATTTCCACTATGATCTTCCTTTTGCTCACTTCTCCATATTTTTTATTATCAATATGCCTTGTATGGCTCTCATTTTCTAAGCACAGACATGGTGTTCTCAGAGATCTAGCTACCGTGCTTTCCCTTGGGATTACTTAATATTGTTTCGTTCCAGTTGGTTTTCTTGCTGTAAAATAAGCATTTCTGCTTGTATAAGAAAAACAAAGTACTTCTGGGTTCGCCAAAAAACCCTTTTCTCTCTCCAGACCATTCACATGATTCATATAGCTTTTGCAAAGATTTTGCTTGCCTCTTCAGGTTGGATTGATGGACACAGCTAGTTCATAAGCTGGACAGAAACAAAGCAGAGAAGTAGTTCGGCTTCTTTATTCCTTTCCCTTCCCAACATGATTTACAACAAAGGCACTTAAAATTTGCTTTTAAGCCCTAAATTTTAAGCCTGACTGTTAAAAGGTTTTGGGGGTTTTTATGAGTATTTTTCTCATAGACTAATTTAGGGCCTTCAAAATTTGTTTGCCAAGTCTCATTTTCCCTGAGTTTTATTCAAGTGTGTTTAGAAGGATTCTCATAGTTACTTTCTGCGAGTATTTTCACCTTAGCAGGAAGTAACAGCATTTTGAATCTCTGACAAAAAATGTTCTTTCTCACAAATCCTATGTTAGGACTTCTGTTAATGAAGAGATCAACCCAAATGAAAGGGGTTTAAATGGTTTGACGCCAAAACCTTTTTTGCAACATTTGTTCACCTTTCATCTTATGTACTCTTGCAAAAGCATGTCCTCTTAGAAATATCGTATTTTGAGTGCTTTAGCCAGCCTTCACCTTTTCTAATTTTACCCACCTAAAAGTTAAACAGCTAAATTTTAATCAACCACAAAGTTTTATTCAGTGGAGTGAATTGAATTTTGGGTAGAGTGGTACACATCAGCCCTCCTATTACCTAACAAGGTTGAAATGTTTTATATTAATGGCTAAAAAAAAAAGTTGTGACATCTATATGTTAGAACACTTGGTTTTGTATGAAGAACTGGTTTTGGGTTTGAACCAAATACAAAGGCAAACTGCAATACCATAACTGCAATAACCATAGCAACGCAATAATACGTGCTTGAAATGATCTGTGTGGTCAAAAAGACCAGAATATCTGAATGTCTTAGCTAGAAGAGCTAAGAAATGACTATGAAAAAATAAGATATGAAGAAGTATGTTAAAAAGAGGTAGCTGTTTGGACAATATTTGGACGTCCTGAAGGTAAAAATGCAACGTTTTCTGCGTATTCTGCATATAGAATACGCAACGTAGTATAACCTTTGACTTCAACAGAGGCAACCCCACATTTTTCTGATGAACTGAAGCATGACTGACCTGAGGTACAGCTAGAACAAGATTGGCTGATCAGATCCTTTTAACGCTTCCCTGTGTCTGATGGACAACATCCCACCCAATAGCCAAGGTGCTGAACGCTAGAGTACCTCTGAGCTTTCCTCATCAGTCTTGGAAATCTCCTCATGTTCTGCAACAGAGGTTTTTTTCCCGAAATCTCTTTGGTTTTGCCTGCACCAAGACCCAGTGTTTCAGGGCATGTCCCACCAGGCTGCTGGTCACAAGGCTCTGCCCAAATGATCTCATAGAACCATAGAATTGTCTGAGTTGGAAGTGACCTTTAAGGTCATTGAGTCCATCACAGTCTCCTCCCATCTTACAATGCTCAATGGACACACCTGATGCCAGAACTTCCCATGTGAAATGTCCCTATAAAACACAAGTGGTGGCTGCCTCCTGGTGACCCAGCAGATCAGCACAGCCAAGTGTCCAGAGCCATCTCAGAATCACAGAATCACAGAATCTTCTAGGTTGGAAGGGACCTTAAAGATCATCTTGTCCAACCGTCAACTTAACAATCTCCTTGAAACTCTTCTTGCAGGCAGCACCTGGGGCTGTCTGTCCTCAGGAACAGCCTGTGTAGATCCAACACATTGCAGCAGGTACCACTTGCAACACAGACCCAAAGGGCCCCCAAACCACGTCTCCAGAACTGCTTGCCACCACTTCAAGCGTGGCTTGCACCAAGGCCAGGATGGATGAGGCTTTGAGCAACGTGGTCTAGTGGGAGGTGGAGGGGTTGGAACTCGATGATCTTTAAGGTCCCTTCCAAATCTAACGAGTCTATGATTCTACGCTTCTATGATGAGCCTGCATCCCAGGTGGTGTAGAGGCAGGGAGGACATCTGCATAATCTGAATGTGCTCCATTAGTTAAATCACCTCTAGCAAATAATTTGCCTTCTCTGTTAGTGCAACACAGCTAGCTCTCCCCTCCTTGCCCCAGGGAGGCAGCTGGCAGCGTCTTTCAGTGACACAAGACTGGTCCCCAGTCCTGGAAATCCCACTCTTCAATAAAGATTTTGGTCTAATCACAGCAGAATGGGTTAAAAAGCAACTGCATTCCCCTCTGCAAGGCCCTTGGAGGATGCAGGGCAGTGATTTCTCAGAGCAAAGAGCTCGGTCATTCAACAAGCAAAAGTGTAATAAGATCTGAGCAGCTGGCATCCACAGCAAAAGGAGAAACACGTGTAAGTGTTTAAAACTGGGGCAATCACTCTTTCATATAATTTACCGACGGAGGGCAGAGGAGAAAAGGAAAAATAGGCACCAGGTGGATTCTCCTCTTGTGAAAGAAAGCCTGGATATCTTTCTTACACAGATCCTCTTGTCCCAAGCCAGGCTCTAGGCTTAACACGAGGATGCTCAAGGCGAAGACATTGGGCCGTGCAATGCGGGAGGTCAGAGAGCATGGTCTGAATGTGGGTAAGGGTTTGAGGGCTGAGCCTCCAGGCAAAGGGCAAACTGCTCAGATTAGAAACAAAAGGGGAACTTTTTTTTTCTTTTTTGGATTCACTTTAAAAAAAAAATGAATTAAAAAGGAAAAATAGAAGAACAAAAGAGCGAGGAAAGAATGCCTGAAATACAGCATACAAGCCTGTCTCTGCTTAGGGCCTGGCTGGAGATGAAACCCAAATGGTTCTAAATTAGAATAAAAACAACAAACTGAAGGACATTGTGTTTTGATGGGTTTCATTTTATCCTTTGATAATTTTTCATTTGTATCCCGCAATGACATTTCATTCGGGTCTCTGCCTGACTGCACATTTTATTCTGGAGCTTGATTTCACGCTATTACTGCATACATCAGTGGCTCCCGAGACTCACTAACTTGGGCCTGCTCCTTAGCAAATAGACATGTCTGCGGTGCGCTTTGCTGTAGATACTTTTACAAGCCATTTCCCCACTGTGCAGGCTCATAAGTATTCCTCTGGCACGGCCTTTTCTTCGATAGGAAAAAAACAACAGCAGTGAAACTGAGAGTCAGTAACCAATCTGTCAGTGGCATCTTTGGACAATTAAAAAACTCTGTCTCTCTCCCTCTTTTTTTTCTATCCCTAAGAAGAATAGAGAAAACCAAAGATGAGAGGAAATGTACTTGCTGCTCATCTAAGTTAATTAAAATCCAGGAACAGGGGAAGAAAATGCAGAAGAATTGGGGGCTTTTAACACTGGAGCTTTTTAAAAAATAAACAACTGATATTGATGTTAGCTGGGAACAACAAGGGTAGAGAGGATCTTGGCTTTGAGTAGAGGGAATGGTTCGGGTGATCTTGCCACAAACTCTGTTGTTTGCTGATCCTATTTGTTGCTGAGATTTGGATAGAGGGTGAAGCTGCCTCAGACCATGAGATAAGTGTTCTGCATCTCAGTTAACCCACCAGAAAAGTCAAGATGCTCCTTATTCCATGACACATGGAGTTAGTTAGGGTTCAAAAACCCATCACCTCTTTCTGAGAGGAGATGCTGAAAAGGGTGTGTTTGATGCACAGCACTGATTGCTGCACAGCAACCATACATGAGAAAAGCCAAAGATTTGCACGAGATGCTTTCTTTCCTTGCAATTTTCCCTTTCTACAGGGGCCCGGGAGGTCTTAGATTATTATCAGGATCTCATTCAGAGGAAGCTATTTCTTCAAGTTCTCTGGCCCGTTCTAGGGTATGGAGAACTTCTGAGGTTGCAGATCCAACAGCAACCTCCATGGCCCAGCCCAAGAATTCCATTGTCCTGAGGGTCAGTGTACTGCCTCAGCTCTGGAAACATGACTTCTGAGGGATGTAGAGGGTTGTGAAACACATCTCCTTGGGGAGATTTCTCTACGCAGCGGGGTATCTACTGCATCACGTCATTCAAAGCCAAGAAGGGGAGAAAATGTTAGTGGGAGAGGAGCGAAGCAGATAAATAACACATGGGAAAGAGCTGTCCCTCCCTGCTAATGCAAATGTTCCCTCCAGCATGTCCCATAGTGTTTGGCCTCCCCGAAGTTGAAAATATCTCCAGGAACAGCTGCTTCCAGCATTTCCCTTTGAAAACAGTCATGTGTCCAAGAGACTGTTTAGGGAGGTTTTCCCAGCCGCCTAATATTTTTCCTCCACGCTGTTGCCCATTAACCTGTTAACCCCTTTCGTGTTTTCCTAAGTAGTCCCACTTCCTCCATCCAGCTCACACCCACCTCACACTCCGCAGCCGTCATGATGTTCCTTTGGTCATCGCCATTTAGCCAAAAAACACTTGCTTCATTCTGCAGGGATGGAAAGCTGGCTCGAACTCAGGTTTTTGAGCTTGAAATTCTCTCCATTTTCTACTAAAACTCATCCCAACCAAGTCTTTGCTTGAGCTCATGATTTCTGTTTCCAACTTGAAGAACAGATTCTGTGCTCAAAGCACGCTTCTTCTTTAGATACTACTGTTGTTTTCCTTCAGAAAAGAGCACCTTCCTACAAACAGTTCACCCATCCCAGTTACAAACAGTGTGATTGCAGTCAAACAACAAGTGCCTAATGCCAAAAAAGTGAAATTTCTTTTGGCTGAAATTATAAAGGATTGTGATTGTGGGCCGGACTGCAGTGTGTCATGCTCCTGTAGTTCAGTTGACACTATTCATTGTGGCTGTGACCTAGAGCCTGCTGACTGGTGTAGCATGGGTACTTGGAGTTGTACTCTCCCCAGAAAGGCAATCTGTGCCCCAAAGAAATAACCATATGAATAAAGCAACCAGTCAGGAAAGAGGGAAATCATTTACCTGTTTTGTAAAAATTAGTCGCCTGGAGTTCTGGAATTAATAGCTGCAAAACATGCTGTGAGCCTGTAGCCAAGCAGGGATCTGAACCAAGGTCCCAGCCCAGTGCTGCAATCACAAAGCCTTCCTTCCTCTACTTGCAGCGCATTAGGGAGAGGTCTTCATGACCTAGAATGATCTTTAAATGACTCACTTTTCAATCTTTCAGTGTCCTCTTTGAGGGGAGGAGGGATGGGGAGAAAGGCAGAGCTTTGGTTATTGTTGTTTTCCATCTTTTTAATTTGCAGCTACATTGCTTGTTAGTCTAAAAGCAAATTGAGACAAGGCTGAAGTAACCATCTCAGCAATAAAAGCTCTTTGTCGAGACAGACCAAACACTCTATGAAAGTGCAAGCAGGAGAGAAAAATTGGCTGCTTGAGCTAAAGAGCTGCTCAGGTTGACTTTCAAAGACAGAGTCTCATGCCCTGAATGGGACACACACACAACCACGTGCCCTACCTCCTCCTTCCCACTGACATTTAGAGCCTCTTTGCTGCCCTGGGACCCCATGTTGGAGACAACTAGGGCAGCAAACCCATGTTGCACCAGCAGTAATATTTTTCCAGGTATTTCATCTAAGGTGAGAGAAGAATGCTGGGCTGCTGTGGTCAAAGAAGCCCTAATGCTTCCAGGCAGGCATTGCCTTGTCCCGGGGCCTGAGACAGCTGATTCTGGAGTGCCTTACCAGTGCCTTGATCAGGAGCCTCTTCATGGGACTGGACATGTATGGGAGGGAAGAAGCAGAGAGAAGTGTTGTGATTTTGGTCAGAGCAACCACTCTGGAGAACTGCTAAAGGAGAGGAAGCGCTCAGCATCCTCTCCTCCAGAAACCAACAAACTATCAGTGGTTAATAACTAACCCTTAATACATAAATACTGAAATTTTCAGCTTTTCACCATAACCAGAAGAGCCAAAAACCTGAAAAGAAATACAGGAAATCTGAAAGTCTGAAAATATTCACATGATTCCAGAAGCAGAGTGTTTCAGAACACCACAAGGGTCATCAGCCATCAGAGCTAGTAGCATTGCCTTTAAGCTCCAATGCCTCAGGAAATATGATCCCAGAGACGATGCTCTGGTAGGAACGAGAGGGGTGTTTTTCTTGGATCTCTCAATAGGGAAATAGTGATTATTCAAGTGAGAGGGTGAAAGGAAGACCCTATAGAACTTCCACAGCTCAGCCAGAAATGCTCACTTCCCTGCAGAGCCACAGGATGGTACCAGACCCACTTCTGTGCTGGTGTCAGGATCTGCTCTTCAGTTAGAGGCTTTTGTTCAACAGCTCTCTCCTGAACACAGGCTGCATGTCATTAGTGTATTTGAGCTTTTCCAGACTTATCTGGATTGAACCTCCCAAGGCTCCCCCACTAAAACCCTTCTGTCTAATGAAGTAATTGGATTGATAGGTAAACAGCAAATCAGTATGCTTAATTGAGGTTCCCAGGTAAATCAGCACAGGTAGTGCTTATGTTTAAGGGCTGTTTCTGGAGGAAAAGCAGAACTGAATTAAATCCTTTTTGCAGCTTTCTTACGATGTCTGAGACTGATGTGAAAGGTTATGATTTTCCCCCCATTTGCCTTTTGCATTAGAAATAATTTTGATCTCTCCTGCTCTGTTTGTATGTGTCTCATACTCCTGGAAGATACCACGGGTGACTGGAAACCTGATGGGGCTGCAATATTGAACACTGAGAAGTGCAAAGGGACTAATATTTAAGGATGGAGGATTTTTTCTTAGCCCTGGTTTAATTTGCACTCTTCATTTACCTGCATGTAACTGAAATGACTGTTGAATGGTTGGGAGGAGAAGCACTTTTGCTACAAACCCAGAATGCTGGCTCTTTGAGTTAAGGGCTATGTAGGCACCAAGAGCTTCTGCCTTTGGCCTTCCAGAGGAACATTCCCCTAAGGACAAAGGAGCTTCATGCCACCCTGCTCCTCCTCAGGATTACAAAAACAAGGAAAAAAACCACAGGTATGAAAATAATGCAGTTAAAAGGAGAAACAAATACCCCATGCTTTTCTGATTTCCTTTCCAGCTCACTGTTACAGCCATGGCAATGCTGTGCATGGTCCAAAGGTCTTTTAAATCAGGGGACATTGCTCTTTCAGAGACTCTGGATTCCACCATTGCAGCAGGACCATTGTGCTCCACTACAGACCCTGTCCTCAGGGCAGGGGATAATGATGAAAAGGAGAGGACAGTGGAGAAAAGAACCAAACTTGTGAGTGGCCTGAAGGAACTGGTTTATGACCTGAGATCAGGGAGAGATAAGCAGGTCAGAGCAAGGACAGAGGAAGGTCTAGGAAGGTTCTTCATCAGAGGTATTCCCTTCTCCCCAAGGACAGGGCAAGACCGGAGAAATGGTGGGATACCAGAAGAGTGTCTGCCTAGAGGTTTCTACTGGACTTTGGGTCAGCCTCCATTGCTTCTTTGGGATATTTTAAACAAGTCAAGGTGTCTCTGAGATTCCATTAGGGAGGACACAGGCAAAACTGATTGGCAGACCTTTCTCTCTGTACTCCTTCAGATTTAGAGCAAGGTTCTTTTTGCCCCTCACCTTCTTCGTGCAAGACCCCATGAGTGAAGTGCTAACCCTGTCCCTGCTCCCTGGACTCATTTAGCACCTTTGCACAGGTGTCTTGGTGTCTCTGTTCCCTGCACACAATCTCTGCCTCTGAACTCACGATGGCAGCAACGTGCTGCAGCAGAGCACAGCGAGGCACAAGGTGGTGGCTTCCCCCACCGAGAAATTCAGCCTTTTCCTGAAAAGATCCTGACCCTTCCCTATGGCACATGGTCTGGAAAGGCTCAGGAGACAACTGGACCTGTCCCAGGGACTGCACTACGAAGCTGGGGTGAGGAGAAAGCCAGCACTAGACAGAAGGTGGGACCTTGCTTCCTTGTTTCAAACAAAGGCTCCATCAAGCAGAGCTTTTTGCAGGGGAATTCTCCCTTTTTTTCAGGATGTCCCCAAGGGGTTCCTGTTGCTCGTCCCCTGCTTTTTGCCAGCTGCTAAACGTAAGGCAGTGGGCAGCTTTGTGCAGAGCAGGCCATGAAGAAATGTCACATCTGGGGGCTCCACAAGTAAGGGAGGTGGACCAAGACCCTGGTCCACCTGCACCTTTGCTTTGGCAAGGAGAAGGGTGGGTGCTTGCTTGCAGCAGGAGAGGGAAGCAACACCCTCTATCTTTGATCTATCTTCAGTATGTACTCACAGTTAAACACAGGTCCCTGAAGGTTTATGCTCCCTGCAGTGCCCATGGGTAGCAGCTCTCTTTTGAGCAGCAACATTGGGCTAGACCCCATAGAGCGTCTTCTTCCAGTGTCCTACTGCACACACTTGTTGGATGTGTCTTAGTCCCCACACAGTGGTGGGACCCGATGTCAGCCTGCCTCAGGAGGAAGAGGAGGATGCTGGGAACACAGGAGACTTGGTTTCTGGCCCTGCCTTTAAAATTAGCTTTTTACCTGGCCATGCACATGCTGTAAAACCTTTCCCAGCATTACCTGTGAAGGCTGTGACCTCTCTTGGAGAACTGGGGCTGGAGTCTGGGAAGGGTTTGGGCAAGGCAGGAGGGGCTGGGTGGGGGACTCCAGACAGCACTGGAACAGAACCACATTGAAGCAGAAAAATATGTTTACAGATTCACTTCCCTCTGATCTGATGTGGACATCTGCCTGGCTCTGTGCCGAACCAGTTCAAGACATCAACCTACTGGAAAGCCATTTTTTTCTTGGTTGTGTTTATTTCACTCCTCTTTAGAGAGCTGAACTGGCACACTGGGGTGTTGTGCAAGAGCCAGACTGACACCAAGGATGTCGTACAAGTGAGGAAGGGGCAAGGTCAGGAAGTTTTTAGGCTAGTTCTGCTGCTTTTGTGAAACCATACTTTCACGGGGCCAGGATGCTGCTGCCTGGAGTCAGCTCCAAGGGTTTGCTTGTCCTCAGATGCTCAAGCTCAACCCCACAACCTCATCACACATGAGCCCTTCTCCTCCAAATAGCGGTGTCACAAGCCATGGGTGACCTCCCAGGCATCAGACCTCTCTCCCAAAAGACACTCAGAGGTTTGCTGATGCCTCCCTGTGAAGGAGCTTTAAATCACAGCCAGCAGTTGTCACAAACTGCCCATTGATTTCTCGCAGCCTGCGAATGTGGCAAGTGGCACAGAGTTGATACTGCAGATCCATAATTAATGCTTTGTGATCCCAGATCTGAAGGCCCTTTCACAGGCAGAGGGACTGCTAAACTTCCCCTGAAGATGAGGGATGGAGTCGTGGAAGGGATTAACAGCCAAGCCAGTAATGAGCTCAGAATAACACAGGCACGGGAGATGAAAAAAAATAATCCAAGCGAGGAGTGAAAAACATCCATTTTATGAAGTGCTTTTTTTTTGCAGGAGATGGGTGCTTCTGAAGGCTCTTAAAGTGCTGATATTCTTCTTGCTTGTTTGCCTGTGGAAGCCTGAGTCAGAGAGACAGTTTGGAGCATATATTTCCCGAGATGTGGTTCAGCCAGATCAAGCTGGAAGAAGGTTTAGGGGCTGATAGTCTTCATCCAGACAGCAGAGCAGTGGCACTGGCCTTCAGACTGGTGGATCTGTCATTGGGATCCTCTTACTAAGGTCCCAGTGATTTTTCTCACGTGTTCACAGATGTGTGGGTGGCTTTGGCTGAAGAGTGGGAGAAGTGAGTAAAAGGAACTAGTGCATGAGGACCAAACACCTGGAGCTGAATGAAGGGCCCTTAGACAGCCCCTTCCTTCTCATAATTCCAGGCCCATAACAGACTGGGGTAAGAGCTTGCCTGCTGGGAAGGTCTATATAGAGGAGCTCTTCCCTATCCCTGCTGTTTAATCCTGCTCCATGCCAAAATGCTGCACTGAGAATACCCCATGGTATTGGTACCCACTGTGAATCTACCCACAGTGGTGTTGATGCCCATGCTGAAGTGGCAGATGGGTCATTTTAGGTGTCCATTCCTTACCAAGAAGGACAGAGCTCTGTAGTGTGAGAGATCTGCAGACCTGGTGGTGGATATTCACCAGGACTTAAGCAGAATATATAAGCACACATATATGTATATCTGAGGCCCACAACACAAGAAGGACATGGATGTGTTGGAGTGAATCCAGAGGAGGGCCACAAAGATGATCAGAGGGCTGGAGAACCTCTCCTATGAAGACAGGCTGAGAGAGATGGGGTTGTTCAGCCTCAAGCAGAAAAGGCTCCAGGGAGACTTAAAAGCAGCCTTCCAGTACCTGAAGGGGCTACAGGAGAGATGGGGAGGGACACCTGATTAGGGAGTGGAGCAATAGGACAAAGGGTAATGGTTTTAAACTGAAAGAGAGGAGATTTAGATTAGATATTAGGAAGAAATTCTTTCCTGTGAGGGTGATGAGACACTGCCCCAGGCTGGCCAGAGAAGCTGAAGCTGCGGCTGCCCCATTCCTGGAGGAGTTCAAGGCCAGGCTGGAGGGGGCTTTGAGCAACCTGGTCTGGTGGAAGGTGTCCCTGCCCAGGGCAGGGGGATGGAACTGGATGATCTTTAAGGTCCCTTCTAACCCAAACCATTCTATGATTATCTGATTCTATATTTCATAGAATCCTATATCCCTGCCCAGGGCAGGGGGATGGAACTGGATGATCTTTAAGGTCCCTTCCAAACCAAACCATTCTGTGATTATCTGATTCTGTATATCATAGAATCCTATGGTACAGGCAACAACGACAATATTCTCATATGCATTAGGTTAAAAAAAACAAGTGAGAGCCAGGGAAGAGGTCTCGAGGACAGATGCAGGCTGTCTCCCACTTAGTGATATTGGCTGTCTACACTCCTTGAAAAAGAGGGATTTAAATCAGCTGGAACATATAGGTAGATAAAGATCCCACTTCAACAGGAAAAAGAAGCCATTATCCATAGCACAGTTAGCTTATGAGAATGAAAAAAGAGCATTTGGAGAAAATATCTGCCCATTAAATATGAAGTTAAGAGCTTGGCTTAGATTCAGTAGGGAAAAAAAGGCTTTTGATTAACCAGTAAAGCCAATAGTGATGTTGAGAATATTCAGGGCTCTTATAAAAAAAAAAAAAAAAAAAAAAAAAAAGAAAAGGAAAAAAAGTGAAAACAAAAAAGGAAAAAAAGAAGAAAGAAAGTAAAAGAAAAGTCAGTCTGTTTTATATTTGTTGGGACTGCAGTACATTGCTCTTGCCAGGGTAATCAACAGTAGCTTGGATGTATCATGCAAGGCTGGTTACGACGATGAAGATATGTATCTCTTAAAAAAAAAAAAAAAGAAAAGGAAAAAAAGTGAAAACAAAAAAGGAAAAAAAGAAGAAAGAAAGTAAAAGAAAAGTCAGTCTGTTTTATATTTGTTGGGACTGCAGTACATTGCTCTTGCCAGGGTAATCAACAGTAGCTTGGATGTATAAGGTCCCGCTGGTTACGACGATGAAGATATGTATCTCTTTGGGTTTTAAAATGGTTAGAGGCATTTTAGATGACAGCACAACCTTCTGATCCCTCCATGGAAGGAAGATTGACTACAACAGCCTTGTTTGTGGCTACTTAATCTCAATGCAATTCTTCTACTTGATGGAGCAATAGGAGGCCTTCAAATTAGTTATGACATTTAGATGGACACATTAGAAAGAATCAAGAAGAGAGTGATCCCAGGGCTCCCTCTCCATGAGGAAAGGTGGAAGAACTAGGAGAGTTTTGTCCACTGAGGAGGGGGCATGACACCACCTTTTGATGTGTAGAAGGCTAGCAGAGGGAAAAGGAATACACTTTTCTCTGTGGGGTAAGATGGGAAGTTCTACAATAACATCAAGGGAGGTTCAACTGAAGAACAGGGAAACATTTCCTAATGTGACTCAGGGCTATACGGTCTGGGAGGGACTGGAGGAATCTCACAGCAAATTAGATGCACATCAATCTGTAGCTGCCCAGGCAGGGTTGAGAACTTGGCAATGGATGTTAACATATCTCAAGGTTTCTCCAAGACGTAACTATGATAATCAAAGCTGTAGATGTCATGACATTTAGGGAATCATACATTTAAATGGACAAATGGATAGGATGCAACACTGCAGTGTATCCTGCTTATGGCCCTCTTTCAGCTGGTCACTAAAACAAAGTTGCTGCTCCCTGGAAAGTGGACATAGACAAATGCAAATGAGAAATAAAGGGAAATAATTTTAAAGACTCATTTTGAGAGTAACTATTGGAATAACCTGCAAAAGAAGTTATTGGATTCCTCACCCCAAAGGGACAGTGGATTTTTCCCTAGTCAAAAATGGATGTAGAAGTTCTGGAGAGATAACACAGTTTATACAAGTAGCATTGACTATGATTTCCTGCTATGGGCGACGTAGGAGCTCAGAATGATCTGAAAGGTTCTTTCTAGCCTCGAATTATTCCCCTGTTCCATCGACTTCATCATCTCTTCTGTCTGAGTCTGCTTCAGCCAGGGGCTCTCTTCATTTTGAAGACATCCATCACACAGAACTGGACCCTGGCCCTTTGCAGGCAGGACTTGACTTTCTCTGGCAGACACCCGTAAGAATCAGACTCTGTTACAAAGAAGGACTCTCTTGCCTAGTACTTTGGTTGAAACCTGATGGGATTTCAGCTCTGAGTTCACTCATTTCAGCATTTTTTTGTCTGATGCTGCAAATGCATTAGGCCTTTTCTAAAGTGACTTTCTGTGAGCAACCTATGAGTCCCCAGTAGGGCCTTAATTAAAGCTTTAGGAACTGGGACAGATTAAACAAGGAACAATCACACCCATGAAGTCCAGTTTGCCTTTGCTGACTAACAGGAAAGAGAGAAGAGAACGGCCCCAGTTAACTTGTTCTTCGCCTGAGAAGATCATTCTCTACCAGAGATTCCTGGCTGTTTCTCCCAAAGCTCCACAATATATGTGCCCTTGGGTGTTTTGGAGGTCCATGGTGTTCCTGAAAACAGACACATCATTTCCATATGAGACCTTACACAGGACACCACCAAAAAGAGATGGTCTGTTGCTCAGCTCAGTCCTCTTGGCTCCTCATTTGCCAGCCCTCAGCATTCAAGAACCTCCATTTACTAGTGTAGGACTGGTGGGATGTGGGACTGATCCATAACCCTGCAGGAGAGGCCACCATCATGGCCTAACATGCCACACAGTAGGAGAAACTCACAAGTGAGCAATCAAGAATTTCAGGCAGATTGGGGTAGACCCAGGGCAAGATCCTTCCATTTCCAGCATGACTATTCACTCCCATCCCTCCACCCAATGCTCCTGAGGGACTTCAGGTTTGACCTGGTGGGCTGGCTGCTGCATCCCCTTTCCCATTGCCAACAGTCTCTCTCTAATCTCTGTCTGCCTTCCCAGTGGTTCCCTCCAGTCATCAGCAAAAGCAGGGTCTGCGTGTGCTGCTAGGATAATTAGAGTGCTGCAGGGTGCTTAGTATGCAGGCGGTGGTTGTGCTATTGCTCAGGAAAAAAAAAAAAAAAAAAAGAAAAGAAAAAAAGAAAAAAAAAAGCAACTGCAAAAAGCCCACTTTCCCAAGCAAGAAAAAAACGCCACTTTTTATCACTAGATTCTCTGCTTCCCCAGGAAAATCAAACCTCTGCACAGAGGCACTTCTGTTGGCTGCCGTGGGAGAGAGCTGTCTGTGGAGGGATTACGAGGCAATGGGGTATGAGGGATGTGGCCCCACAATACAGCAATGCAATCCACTGATGGCACAGAGAATGGCTCTACCCCTTGCCTCTTACAATGGAGGAGACTGCAGAGCCACAGTGGAGCAGGGGTGGCAGATTCTGTGCTCCCTTCGAAAGCAAGGACCGTGTGGAGGTCTTATGGAGCTGAAATGTTCCAGGTTTGCGTGCTGAGGGCCAGTTGTGCAACACAGACATGGTGGTCTCTTGGTGTCCTCCATCCTACATGTGAGGGGAACCAACTCTGACATCTTTGGCATGAGAAGAAGAAGAATTGAAGTAGAATCCAGACACAGTATCAAGGGTGCATAATGGAGCAGCTGCTCCCTGTGGCCTCATTCCTCTTCAGGAAATATCAAGGGAAATCATCTCTGGATCACTCTGCTCCATGCCTCTGTGATGAGAGGGGAGAGAAGAGCAGGAGAGGCCACTCATCAGGGAGCATTTCTACAGCAGATGGGAAGCACAAGACTGGGAGCTGTGTGGATGACCTTGCTCAGTCACTCTGCTCCATGCCTCTGTGATGAGAGGGGAGAGAAGAGCAGGAGAGGCCACTCATCAGGGAGCATTTCTACAGCCGATGGGAAGCACAAGACTGGGAGCTGGGTGGATGCCCTTGCTTAAGCAGGGGACAGAGACCCCATCCTTGGCCAACAGGGAGTAATTACCACCTGCCTACTTACTGGCCACCCACCTTCAGTTTGCAATGCCCATAGTCCTTCTCTGTTCCCATCAGATACTCAAATATAAAACCTGGAACTTTCCAGTAAAGGTGGCTGCTTTTCAGGTGGGGGTAGAAGGGTTAAACATTTCCCTTCACCTAAAACACATGCACAAGGCAATAATAGCAAGAGCAGAGATTACAGCAGCACTTCAGAGTTTCAGGAAAGACTGAAGCACAGCACTTGGCACACAAAGGCAGCAGGAAGCATTCCCCACCTGAAAACCCCACTGGCTTGGGGGCAAGAGAAGGGGTTGAGAAAAGGGACATCCTCCTCCTGGTTTCACAAGGGGTTCAACATCATGGCCCATGAGCAGGATGTGGCTGAGATGCTTTCTCACTAGGGTCTCAACCACAGGACTGTTATCTGGAGGACTCTGCTGCAGATATACTGTTTCTCTCTAGCTCAATGCATCCAGTGTGAATCAAGTCTGGGTACAGCCACGGGAATACATCAAGATGTCCAGCGCTCTTCTCACAGTCCTGGGGTATCTCAGGGTCCCTGGGCATCCTCAAGAAAACAGAGGATCCGGATAACACAGGCCAGTAAAAGACCTTATCCCACTGCCTCATACCCGGCACCCACTGGAGTCCTCCCCAGATGACCTACCAGCTCTGTTGCTGTGGTAAAAATACTGCTACTTGGGATACTTTGCCATTTTGGGTAGCTCTCTGGTTTTCTGGCCATCCACCAGACTGTGCAGAGCAGAACGTGGCTGATATTCAGAAATCCCAGACGAATGTCACAGTGACTCCACAGGTTTGCCAACGAATGTGAGATAGGGTCCACTGAATTAATATTGGTGGCTGTGCAGATCTTAGCAGATATGCTAACTTGCCCCAGTACAAAAGATGCCTCTGTTTTCCCAAGAGCCTCCTCCTGTGCTTCACGGCCTGGATGTTAGGACAATTTTCCTAGTGTCAGCAACCCTTGCTGCAAATTAGACTAGCTAAGCAACTTAACTTTCTTGGGCAGCCTCAGGGACTAAAGAAAAGAATTGTTCTCCTTCTAGCTGCACCAAATACCCTTGCTTGAGAAATACCAAGATGTTCTCCTTTTTGTACCTCCCAAAACAAATTTGCTTTTAAAATTACCGAGCTTCAACCTCTTGGTGCTCTTCATTCATGCCCCTAATTCTCTTTTCCAAATTTCTGCCTATCTTGTCATTCCCTGTTTTGAGGCACCCAATTCCCTTTCACAGGTTTATCCACTTTCGCTGGCAGTGAGGTGGAAAAACCCCAGTGACCTGTTGTCCTGGAAGAGGCAAGGACACACTGTGATGATACCTGATGAAAACCATGTTGAGTCTGTTTGGAGGGCACTATATGCAAGCAGAGGACAGGTTAGGGTGCAGATCTAAATGGAGAAAACGCATGTAAGGAGCCTGGGCAGACCCATCTACAGGTGAAAGGCTAGTGAAAGACAAGGAAAGGGAGCTGTAATGGATTTCCACTCTTTCCCATTCCAGGTAAGGGGTTGCAAAGTGCATTAAGCTTTCGAGAAAGTTTCCTACGAAAGTCATGTAGGCAGAAGGGGGAGAGCCTTCATCAGAGAGAGAGAAGTTGTCAAGACGTAAATTAAAACACTTCCTTTGGCATTTAAGAGAGGGCCTATTCCACTCTGTAAGTCCTGAACACATTTCCAGTAAGCAATGGCTAAAACACGAAATAAGAGGTCACTGCCCCTGGGCTGGCCCGGCCACGGTGCTGTTTTGGGTATTTATGGGTGTTTGGTACCATTCCTTCACGTCAGTTTTTTTTGTGCATCTTGACTTCAGTTGTTGAAGCAATCAGCGGTTGTTTCACCAGGCTGAATTCAAAGCAAGTGGAAGGGGCAAGGGAGGGAAATGCCTTTTCCTGAATAAACTGAACGTCCCCAAGTGTCTGGAAATGTCGACTCTGAATCCAGGCAGACTCGACACGCTTTCAAGGGAGTGCCTGGCTGGAGATGGAGCAGCAGGCCATGCAAGTTTCAGAATTACAGATGGACGATGGAAATAGCTAGCAATTTTGCAGACTTTGTAGTACCTGATTGATAGCCTGAGACAAAAAGTTCCTCTGGTGAATTTGGGACTCTCTGAAGAAGGACTCCCTTAGCCTGAGTTAAGCTCACGGTGTGACAGTTTCACTGGGAGCCTCCTAGTTCTTGCATGGTGGGGTCAACTTTTATTTCCGCCTGCCCCAGCAGACAAGTATTTAGACATCTTCAGAGGTTTCTTTCCTACACTGGAGGGCCCTGTGCTACACAGCCCAACTCAGTTAACTCTGCACGTCTTCCCTCTGTAGGGCTGTGGTTGATTTCTAATTGGTTTCCAGCAGTTTGGTCTCAGCCTCCTTCCCTCACGACAAGGTAGTGCTTTGGGCTGCAGACTTGCTGTTCACCCAAGTCCTTGATCTTGGGGAAGCAGAAGCTTTTCCCATCTAATAACTCCTCCAAACACCCTCATAAATGCTCCCTTAACAGGAACCAGCTTCTCCCATGCATTACTGCAGAAATTGGCTTAATTCGTATCAGCTGCTGAGAGATTTATTTTGGGTGTCTGGCTCTGTCTCAGAGAGGGGCATGTTAACCCCTTCTCTGTGGAGACCTCAAGGAACCCTGCCACGCATGCTTGTGGGAGGCATTGGAAGGGATAAAGGCTGTCCTTCATCCATGGGAAGGAGGTACAGGCTGCTGGAGATGACGGACTGGCAAAGCCAACCTGGATTGCAGCTGTGGATAGTAACACAGAGGAATGCCCTGCTCTCCTCCTGACCATCCATGTGGACAGGAGGAAAAGTGGAACCACAGCATGCCTGTTGTGCCCAAGCCAGCCATGATGTCCTGGGCTATGAGGACTAGCATCCAGCTACCCTAGATCAACGCCAGGAGATGCTTATGCACACTGCTTACAACCAGCCTGGACCTGAATGGTGGATTCCTTGGTGCAACTCCTGATGTTGCTGTGTCCCAGGAAGCAAGCTGGACTCAGACTGTGTGTGATCCCACTATTTTTTATGCAAACAACCTCTGGGCTCTCCTTAAGAAGGACCTGGGGTTGTCTTCTCTGTAGACCATATGATATTACTGCAAAACGGGTTTGAGAGGGCTCTCTGCCAACCCTCAAATGGAAGGGACCAAGTGAGGCTCCACAGACTCAAAATTTCCTTGAAAGCTAGATCCAGCTGTCACCCTCTGAAAGCTGAATGTCTGCAGAGATGACCCCAAGGAAAATCCTACAGGTAAGTGTTATGGATGACAGGACAACTTGTCCTTATGCCCTGCTTAGCCCTTTTTCAGAGCCCCAACCCATCAGGTGGGCCAGTTATCAGGCCTCATGCTGGTATGGGGACCTTGATGAAACCTTAATGGAGAGGAAATCCTAAGGGACCTAAAAATAAATCCACTGAGGAATATTTTGTACCTGTTCTAGGACCCAAAGACAGCTGTGCCAGCAGTTTCTGAGCTGGAGCAAAGCGGGTGATACCCATGCACATCTTTTCTCAGACAAAGGGAGCATGGGCAGACCAATCCCACCCTGCAGCTGACTCTCAAGATTGACTGCAAAATCTTTTCAATTATTATTTTTTTTTTTTCCCCTCTCCTTCTCTCCACCAAGTATTGAGTCATCGTGAGTCATGTAGCAGTCCGGGTAGCTGTGGTATTTAAGTCACTCAGCACATTTTCAATAGGTTTTCCTCAAGCTGAATGCTTTATGGGACGTGTGGCACAATGGATAAGGCTGTGAATGGGGAGTTAGGAGGCTTTGGGATCCTTTCTTCTTGTGCCTCTGTTTCTTCCTTAGCTCAAGTAGATTTCACACCTGTGGCAGTCCAGTAGTCGTGATGATAGTTGTGATGAGAGGGCTTGGGCTCTGGCCCTGCTTCATTCCTGGTATCAAAGTCTGTGTTTGGGTGTGTGAGACCCTGTGTCCCTGCTGCCTTGATCAGGGGGGTGCGGTGATCTGGGTGGAAACTGCTGTAGGGGGATTGTCACAGGGTGGCTTTTGATGGAGAGGTTGATTTTTCTGGTGAAAGCAAGAAGATTTTGGAATACAGGACTTGGGCAGCTCTCGAAGGGACAGTCCCTTCTTAGCTGTTGAAAAGCAAAATTTCTAGTTTGAACAAGTTGTCTAGGCTCCCTGGGGAAGACAGTGGAGAAGCAAATGCATTTTCTGGGGAGATTTTGTCATACCTCTCTCCAGCTGGGCTAATAACCTTCTGGAAGTGCCTGCCTTTATCCATACACTATCAAAGGACTCCAGATGACTGTTCAGCCTGGACACCTACCTTGCTAAATGCTAGCATTAGGTGACATTACTGGATTTTAGGAGAATAGGGGTTCCTCCAATGAGAACAGGGGTTGCTTCAGTGCTGGAGACCTGCAAGACAATGGGGAACTGTTTTGGGTGTTAACTCTGGAACCTACTAAGGGAGAAGGCAGTCATCCAGCTGGTCAGAGTATGAGATTCTGAGCAAATTGCCTTTCCCTTTCCTTTTCAATCTGATTCATATCCTGGTATAAAGCAAAACTCAGGGTAGCTGGTTGTCCTTCCTGAGGATGTCTGGTGTGATTGAAATGAGAATACAGTCAGCTTTAGAGCTTCATATTCTTCCTTTCTTCCGCTCCCCCCAGTCCCTCTTGCATCAGAGAGTTGTTTGAAATCTGTGCTGAAAAACTCCTTTTTCTTTCAGCACCCTAACCCACCTCAGCAACTCTAACGGGCACATATGCACACAAACACACACAAACACACGGCACAAAAGGCTACCATGATCTTTGTTGCTGTTGTTTTGATGCTGAACAAAAGGCCTGGCTCCTACCCCCCTCCTTGCTGTATCACCTTCAGGATTGTGTGTCAGGAATCAATGCTACAGATGTTGACTTAGCCACGATGCTAGCAGGAGACTTTTAATACTTTTCAGATACAACAACAAAGAACAGTTGCCAATTCATAGGGAGGGAAGGGAGATGTTTTGATCTGGGTTTTTGGAAATGAATTTTCATGCAGACTTTATTTCCAATTTTATAGTTTTTTCTTTTCCCTGGAATGCATATTAAATGCTGATAGCCTGTTATCCTTGACCTTTAGAGCCTGTGAATTTGAAAATCCAATTCCCTGTGAAAAGCAATGCATACAATATGGACTTTGAAGAAAATGCCAGTAAGTGTATTATTTTCTTTTTGGCCCTGCAAGGGCCTACTACTAGCAGAAAAAAGGCAAGAGCACAGCTTGGGCGGAATACAGTCAACAAGAAGAGAGGTTCTTCTAACTCCTTGCAGGCCATGGGTTTTGTTCATCTAGTGGGGAGGGAGGAATGTTAAGCTGTTAGGAGAGCTAATTCATTTTCCCCTTTCTCAGCACTACAGTTATTGTGCTCTTTAACTCCTCCCGTGCTGTCACTTGGGCTCGGAGCATCTCGGTAGAATGTATCTCCAGATGTGCCACTGTCTCCTGGTGGGATTTTCATTTAAACACTGCCAGATGATGCTGGGAACATTATGATCACCTTTTCTTTCTGATGTGCTGAAAGCATTCTGGTGACCTCCAGTTGTGTTGGGGGCAAACCTTGGAAGCTGCCTCCAGATGTGCTGGAGATACCCCCAGGGAGTTTTCTTCCAGATGTGCCAGGAGTATACCTGGGAAGTTTTCTTCCAGATGATGTGGAGATAGATTAGGAGAATATTTCTCCAACTGGTGGGCCTCTAGAATCCAGTCAAGCCACTGCAGTGCCCAAGTTGCCAGATATTTCCCTTCTCTTATTCTCAGCCTTTTTAAAACTGCATTTACTTGAGCGGAGAAGCACTGGCATTTACACAGTCTTCTTATAACAGGTAACAGCACAACTCCCTCCCCACAACTCTTTAGCTTCTGGCCAGGAATGATGGATATCTTATTTTTACTTATAAGTTGTGTTGGGTTCCTTTATGGAAAAAGGTTGGGGATGTGTTCAAGAATTGTTTAAATCCATGAGGAGTGTGTTTACCAAACACTGTTGGAAGGGGTAGGTAAGGTGGGAGATCAGCTGTTTTAAGAACAAAATAAGATACTCCACAAGTAAAAAGGTCATTATTAAAGGCAGTCCCCACAGACCTGCTCTCTCTCGACATCAGAAGGGCATACAGACACTGAAGGTGCAGTTTCCATTCCTGAAGAATCCAGACATGATCCCATGACTTTTCAAGCTATAGGCCCTTAGCAGATATGCAGGACCTCTGCAGCCTACATATTTGAGAAGCTGATCTCTCTTATTCTCCATGAACAGTAAGACAGGCAGTGTAGCCCTCCACCATTCTTTTGGCCATCACCTAGCACCATGGGGCTTGGTTTCTTTCAGGATGTCACTGAGAAAGGACTGCAGGAGGAATTACCCCTGTGCACAGGCACTGTAGCCCAGGACTAAGGCAAAACATAAATTCTTTGGGACTGGGTTTTCTGATTGTTACAAGGAAACCAAACTTTATATGAAATCCAAAGGCTGGAAAGTAGCCAAAGTCAGGAGCTTTCTGAATCATTTAGCTGGCAGCTAAACTCTGTCTCAAATAAGACACGGTTCCTAAGTCCTTTTGTGAATATCTGGACCTTTCTGCCATGCCTGGGCTCAGGCAGGGAGTCTGCAGTAGAGCAGGGAAGGAAACCAGGTCTGTCAAACTCCAGGATGGGTCTGTGATCACTGGACATCTCGCCTCTGGCTGTGCTGCCTGTGAGTGGCATGAAATGAGTCTTCAAAGGGCTGTGCCGATCCCCTGCCCTCTCTCATCCCTGTGGTGGCCAGCCCTTCGGTCTTTGCTCGCAGACAATGAAACTGCAGGGTGGTTGGTGCACACAGATATGCTGTGCCACGCTTGGATTTTCTGATTTTTTTTTTTTTCTTCTCCTTCTTATTTTTTTCCCCACTCCTATCCTTCCAATTTAGAGCTCTAGATTAAATTCAACTTAATTAGAAGGATTATACATCTTATAAATTTAATATTTAATATGCAAGCATAGGCTTTTATTAAAGGTGTCCTAGGAGGAATGGTAATGAGTTATTGCACAATAAGTAGTTGGATGGAAATGAGGGTGATAAAGGACTGGAACTTCTGGAGCAAGGGAGGGGGAAAGGGGATGTGGATATTTCAGAACATCTCTGGTGACTGCTCAGAGTGCTGCTGTCACCTCTCTGCTGCTCACACAGCGACCGATCCAAAAGCAAGAGGAATTTTCCTTCAGCATAAGCAGGAAAAGAGATTTGAGAGGTTAGGGAGGACAGAGGGGAGGGAAGGACATGAGGAAGGTCAGGAACCAAAGAGAAGAAACTCTGATGTAGGGTCCGCTCTGAAAGCCTTGGATAGGAGTTGTGACCAGCTCACTCACTGCCTCCATAACTGTTGGCAGGGACAGCTTGGGTGTGATCAAGGATCTTTAGGTGGTGCCCATCCATACCTCCTTCTGTCCTTGGGAGCAAGATCCAGGTCCCAGGTGTGATGGGCAATGGGTCAAGAAGACCCTGCTTTTGTGCTGCCTCTTTGAATTGAGAGAGAAGGTGGAATTCATCTCTTCAAGTGTCTACAAAGTGGGTGCCTGGTGAGCTGGCATCTATGTTCCAACCATAGACAACGGAGATCTAATTAATACCGTCAGCAGGATTTAGGGTGTGAGTCATTGGGCCACGCGTAGGTGTTTGTTTTAGGAAGAGACAACTTGTACTGCAAATTCTGCATGCTGCACAGGCTAGGTCTCTTGTGACTATAAGGGATTAAAGGCTATGTTTGTGCTGGTAAATAAAATGGGCCAGAGATTGCTCTTCAGCCTTGAGGGCAAACGGACCAGTCTGGCTCCCACTGGTATTTTTTTGCAAGAGTGTTAGCAGGTCTCTTCATCTGTGTCAGGATGTCTAACAAAGTAATAGTGAGAACACTGTGGACTAGTGCTTGCTCCCCTACCCAGCCCCAGTTTGGATCAGTTTGGACAGACAAACCAGTTCCCAAACACTGGTGTCTACACTGAAGGCACTCAGATGAATCCTTCCCCTCCTGTCGAATGATCTGTTGCAGAAGGGAGATGTTGCAGAAGGGGATGTTGTCATCCTGGGAGCATCCCAGCCTGGTAAAGCTGTGTGGTCTAGATGTCCAGTGTCCCTACAGCAGCTCCTGGCAGCTAGTGGTTGTTGTCAATCAGCTGATGAATCGGGCATTGGAATGGGCTGCCCAGGGAGGTGGTTGAGTCACCATCCCTGGATGTGTTTAAGAACCGTTTAGATGTGGTGTTGGGGGATATGGTGTAGGGGAGAACTTTAGAGTAGGGTAGATGGTTGGACTCGATGATCCCGAGGGTCTCTTCCAGCCTAGATGATGCTGTGATTCTGTGAACTAGCTCTTCTGATAGTGAAACCATAGCATTGCTTGGAGTTGTGCATCCTGTCTGGGTTCCAAAGCACAGCAAAGTCAAGGTGCATCTCAGAAAACAGGGTTGGGAATGTGCTGTGGTCCATCAGTGAATAAATAACCTTAGGGAGTATCTGGCATCAGGGTGGGGAAAGAAGACACCAGCATGCAATTGGGGTCCCAGTGTGAGGGTGTGGGGAGCACTGGGAAAAGGCTGGAAGTATGCGGTGGAATGATAGGAGTTGGGTGATGGAGGAATGTGTTCTGGTGTATCTCCATGCAACCTGCTACAGAATCAGGCCATTGTGGTCTGTGGGGTAACTGAGATGGAGAACCACCTAACTGATTGTTTTGTAACTGACCCTCTGGGGCCAACACTCTGCTGTGGTCTTAAAATGGCCAGTGAGAGGAGAAGGCATTTCTTCCTGGAAGTGAATTCAACCCAAGGCTTTGGGGAGTTGTAGCATCCCATTAAGGTGGGACTGTTGCACTTCACATCTATGTTTTCAGGAGCCATCCTCTTACCATGCCACGTACTTTCTTTCCCACTGAGCCAAGATTTTCTCCGCTGGTTTTGCCCAGCCAGACAAAAATCATCTCCAGCACTGCCTATGTGTATTTCTGTATGGGAAAGCGCTCTGTGGAGGGTGTTTGTACCTGAATTCAGGTCTCCTTTCCCACCTTCAAGATTCATCTCAGCTCCCAAACAATCCATGTGGTTTTCTTTGACTAGGTTGGAGGGATGCACAGGATGTAGACAAAGCTGCCACCCATGGGACTGGAAAACCAGGCTTCAGATTTATGCAAAGAAACACCTCTTTGTTTCAAGCCGGGTCAGTGGGACTGCCCTTGACAAGTAAGGAGTTAAGGCACCATGTAAATACACAATTTTAGGCCCTTTAGATTTGTGCAATGGAGCTGGCAAATAGCTGGAGCCATCTCTGGTTGCTCTGGTCAGCAAACAGGGCAGTTGTTATCTCTGCAGATGGCCCCTATGGCCCCCCACGCCTGATATTTGTAATTACAAGCAGGGATTATGCAGGAAGGAGATGGAATCAACTATGAAAACCCCACAGACAGCAGAGGAGCTTAGGCACCGGCTGGCTCCTCGCGAATGGAGGCAGAGATCAGACCAAGATATGTGAGCAGGCTTGGGGTGCATATGTCAAACCTACGGGGATCCTGATAGAGGGATTAAAACTGAAGGGAGGGGAAGGGGGAACATCTGATTAACATTTTTTGATGCATGCCCAGGGCTAACACTGTGTGCTAATGAATACTGGTGCAGTAGAAAAGCTTTGTTAGCACCCTCTGTCCTGGACACCCTTGCAGTAGAGCTAGACATGGACAGGATTTAACTCCTAGCTCTTCAGTGAAGCTAGGCTGGACCCTTTGGAGCAGAGGTTGGAAGGAGAGGTGCTTTTGCTGGGGCAGAAATGTTGCAGGAGGATGGAGGAAGGAAAGTTCCTGTTTTCATGTCTTTTCTCCCATGCATTGAGATGACAAGATAAGGAGAACCCCTGGCACCCTGAGTTGGATATTTGGTGACAAGGGCTGTCTACACAAGTGGTCTGTTTAGGAGCCTTGACATTTCTCTGTAAAAGGATCACAGAATCACAGAGTCACAGAATTTTAGTGGTTGGAAGGGACTTTTGGAGATCATCTAGTCCAGCCCCCTGCCAGAGCAGGGTCACCCAGAGCAGGCTGGACAGAAACACATCCAGGCGTTTTTTTAGTATCTCCAGAGAAGGAGACTCCACAGCCTCTCTGGGCAAATGCTGCAGCACCTGGGGATGCTGGGCACTGAGCACATAAAGCTGCTGGGGAGACAGGACAAGGAAGACATCAGGGGTGGGAACCGTGCAGAGATGTTGGCGTAGAAAGGGTTCAGGGACCTTGTGGAGACACAGACTACAACCTCTCCTTGTCCTTGGGAAGGTGGGATGGTAGAGTCAGCAAAAAATCCTTCCAGAGACCAATGCCAGCTTCCAACTTTGGGACAAACTTTATCTCCTTCATCACCTTGAGGAGTGCATTGGGGATGTCAATCTTTGCTCATACCCTGAGGGTAAAGCAAGGACAAATCCCTAAGGTCTCAGTAAGTTGTTCCTTAGAATAGCCAGGAATCCTTGAATTACCTCAGGGTTAGCAATGCTGGTAGGAAAAGGGACATATAAACTTTTCCACAGGATATCTGCCATGGTTGGTGAGGTTCTTATGGTCACCTGAAAGAACAGGATGGTATGGGACCAGGCACTGCACAAACACAGAGCAGGAAGATGCTCCCTTGTCTTCATGCAAGCAGACATTCCCTTAGGATGAAGACACCTGGGAGCTGCAGTCTTGGCGGGGGATAAATTCAGCAACGTATGTGCCACCAACCCATGGTGGGGAGCTACAGCAGGTAGGGCCCCTTGTTGGGCTCCAACACACCTCACAGGGCCATCTTGCCCTACAGACAGCAGCAAATCCTCTTTTCCCTTCCTTCTCTCTGCTCCCTGTGCAGAGGATTAGAAATTCCTGCTTGACTGGGAATCAAAACAGACAGAAAATATGGGTGATGACTCTCTACTACTTCTTTTGATCAGAAAGAGGGGGAAAATATTTGGGTCCAAACTGTGTTTGCAGTTTTCTGCATCGTCTTTTTTTTTATGAAAGCATCCAAACAAGACAACAGGAGCTGATGATTCAATAACGCGCAGGGCTGGGAGACAATGGGGGGAAGAAAAACAACAAAGCGAAGAGGGTTTTAATAACCGTTCACTGAGGCTGTAATTAAATCTTGGTTTCTGTTTGGAAAACAAGAATCTCATTTTGTGCCTGCGCCCCGTCTCCCCACCACATCTGCACCCATGTTTTCTTGTGGGCAATTACCGAGCGTGCTGAGAGCTGATTAGCAAATACAGGTGTGGCAGGCGCTCTCTCCTGCAAGGGAAGAGGGAGGAGGAGAAGAGAGGATGAGGAGCTTATTGCCAAGTCTGGCACCAGCCCTGAGCAGGTGGGAAGCAGGAACTTGCAAACAAGTTGTGGAGCCAGCCTGGTGATTCTTCAGTCCTTGATAGAGATGAGGAAAGGGTATAGAGAGGGCAGGAGTGGGGAGCTGCCCACCCAGTCTCAGTGGTTGCCAGCCAGTATGATTTGGCTTGGAGGAGGGATTTCCCTGTGGATTTTAGTATCTCCAGAGAGCATCAGGGCCACAAAGATGATTGAGGGCCTGGAGCATCTCTCCTATGAGGAGAGGCTGAGGGACTTAAGTCTTTTCAGTCTTGAGAAGGCTTAGGGGCGATCTAATTAATGAGTACAAATACTTAAAGGGAGGGTGTCAGGAGGACAGGACTGGTCTTTTCTCAGTGGTGCCCAGTGACAGGACAAGAGGAAATGGGTACAAACTTGAGTATAAGAAATTCCACCTAAACTTGAGGAGAAACTTCTTTACTGTGAGCGGTGGAGCAAACTTGAGTATAAGAAATTCCACCTAAACTTGAGGAGAAACTTCTTTACTGTGAGAATGGTGGAGCAGTGGAACAGGCTGCCCAGGGAGGTGGTGGAGTCTGCATCTCTGGAGACATTCCAAACCCACCTGGACAAGATCCTGTGCAACCTGCTCTAGTTAGACCCACTCTGGTGGGAAGGTTGGACTAGATGATCTCCAGAGGTCCCTTCCAACCCCGTATCATTCTATGATTCTATGATCAGCATGGGAGTTGTGGCACCAAGTATGTTGCAGTCCATGTACTTTCCACATGGGCTATAGAAGCTTTTCATAGCCATGGCTACATGTGTAACAAAACATAAAAGGACAAGTCATCCAGTTATTTGTGTCCCTATATCTCCCTTTCCTCTTCTTTATCACGTGGCCTAGTGGGCTCAGATAGTGTACATGTTAGCTCCTCAACCCTGCCAGGGCATTGCTTGTGAGGGTGCTGGTGGCATTGGCCAAAGCTCTGCCAAGGACTGTGCTGGCAACTGCATCCCTGGCCCTGGTTCATGTGTTTTTATGGGCTTAAGCTCAGAGGTGGATGCTTTTCTAGGGGGATGAAGAGCACAGCAGAAGCACAGCCTCCTGCTCACATGGACAACAGCGGGCTAACACGTAGCTGTGAATGGACAATGGGAGACAGAAACATGCACGTACCCTCCAGGTCACTGTCCATCTTAGAGAAGAGAATATCAGATTTCACTTAGAGTTGTTGGCTTCCTCCCCTTGCTCTCCCAGCCTGACAAAATTCAAGGAATGACTGAGGAAAACCCTACCCGAGCACAGCCAGCTTTCTGTGGGACTAAACCACCATTTCTCCCTCTTGCGATCTTCCTGCAGGGCTCATTGTCTAATTTCTGCCTGCTCATTAGGAAGCATGGCAGTAACGCTGCTGTGGTCACTGCCTCGGAGCCCATCAACTCCTCGCATTAGTTCTCCCTGCTAATTGCCAGGAGCGGAGTGGAGGCGCTGCTCCTGGTTTCTGCCAGAGTTTGCCCGGGCAGATGGGCTGCATTCGACCTTAATTTATATTCCAGAGGCACCACTCACTTAGCAGTATCTCCTGCCATCGATAAACCAATGCAAACAGAGATAAGCCAGATAAAGCGAAAGTAGGTCACTTCTGCAGCACAATGACATCCAGCTCCGTTATTCCTTACACAGCCCTAAAAGTTAACTCTCTCTCCCATCACGGCATTTCTTTTATCTTCCTCCTTTTTATTTAAAGTTGCTAGGGAGCTGGGGCAAGGTGATTAAGCAGATAGGAAAGTCTCCTCACAGTTCTACCATCCACCAGACTGAGGGCATCTGGAGATTGTTGTGCAGCTGCACAGTGGAGGGGTAGATGGAGGGTTTGGTGTCATTCACAGATTTTCTAAGTTCTATGTTGTTTTTCTATCAACTAAAGTCTTAGATGGATGGATGGGAAAAGCTTGCTTTGCTCCTCTGAAGGACCCGTGTTCTTTATGTGTAGGTCCCATATTTCCTGCTGTGTCTCTGGAAAAAAATTCACCACTGCAAATTCATTCCTTAGTATTGGCTCATCTTCAAACCTTGATGTTGACTTAAAGCCACAAACTTCCTCTGGTAGCGAGGTAAGATTTCTTTCCCAGTTGCTTGTTATATGATTAATTTATTCACCAAGAACTCTAAGAGGTGGTTAGCATCCTGTAAAATGTCATTCGTGTATCAGGGATGTGGCAAGGGCTTCCTGTTAATGTCACCTCAGACTAACTTTGGGCTGGTAGCATGTGGTTGAAAATCTTAGTGACCTGGTCACAGTCACCTGAGCCATCCAGGCACCTAGCTTATGTGTGATTTTATTTTAAAAAAATATCAGTGCTCTTTATTGGTTGATACATAGATTTCAAGTGCTGTTATGAAATCATAAGGACCTCTGGAGATGCTTCTAAAGTCTTCTAGCACTGCAAAGAAACATAAGCATTAGCTCAGTCTTGGATAATCTCCAGAAAACAAGACATGTAGGGATGATCCAGTGCTCTTTTTCAGAGATTTCTGTAAATGCCATCTTCATTAGCATAAGTGCTTGTGGGAAATACATTTTAAAACTTCTTATTTAAGTATTCATTCTTACAAAAAGAGGTCCTAAAAGTGACCCTCATCCATCCAAGAAAAGAGAAATGACACCCGCAAAAGTTATGCGTTTGGTATATCACCAGCTTGAATGGCAAATAATCTTTTCTTTGTGCCACCTCCACAGCAGGAAAGAAATTCACTGCAAAATAAAATGATAAAATAAATAAATTTCAGAAAACAACAGCCTCCTGCCAGTTATTCCACAAGAGGGAAACATGGCAGCATCCAGTAAATAAAGTGTTCTAGAGTGAACAACCCACCAAGCTCAAAATGCTCAGGTAAGCAAGACACGAACCACTGAGCACCCAGATCCCTGACATCTCCAAGCACATGGCTGTCAGGGATCATCATTAGCATGGGTAACAAATTTACTAATATTAACCAAAATGTTCATCTTGTCCTATGAGCCTACCTGAGGAGCCTAACTGCTCCTAAAAGCCTTTCTCCTGCTTCTTCCAAGCAGTCGTCCCTTTAGTGCCTGAAGAAGGAGGAGCAGAGATGGACAGAGTACCCATCTGATGAGATGGCTAGAAGTCCTTATCAAGGCTCTGAAACACCTGAGCCGGTCCTGAGATGCTCCTTCTACTCAGATAACCTTGGTCTATGGTCCTTTTAAGTACCATCATCCTTTGTGCCCCTTCCTCTGAGATACCACCCTGTGTTGCTTAAGTAGAAATCACACTTCCTCCAGCTTCTTCCCCTCTAAATCTCTGTATGTGACCTTCAAGGAAGCTCAAAGTATTCACTGTGGCTGGCATTACCTCTACCAAGTCATGTTACTCATCAACTAGATGCAGAGGTGCTTAGCATTTGCAGCCTGTCCCCACCACGGATTAGATGGAAGAAACAGTTTATTTTCTCAGCGCCTACTCAAAGGCCAGAGATGTTATCTGCAAGGCTCTGCAAGTTGGTGCCCTGTGTTCTATCTTATTCATCATCTTGAATTTATATTCCAGGTGGGGCTAGCAGTCTGCCCATGTTTTGTTTTGGGGATGGGTTGGTGCTGGTGCATGGAGACTACAGAGCCTCAGGAGACAGCCATCCTCACTCCTTCCTCCAGAAACAGTGTGCAAGCAATTAATTGCAAGGAAATAAATTTTTGCCAAACCAACCTACAAGACACTTTTTTTTTCCTTATTTTTTCATTTTCTTTTAAATGTATGTGGGAAGAAAGGGTGGAGGAGAGGGGTGGCTACTTAGGTCACCCACCCATCCTGCATCACCTACAGGAATTGCATCAATATAAGGTGGGAGGGAAAAAGACAACAAGGTTCTTTGGGATGGGGTGAGCTTGGCATGGAAAGCCCTAAGGATGGTGGCTGAGAGGATGCCTTATTTGTGGAGGGGATGTCCTTGTCGCACAGGGGATGAACGGGCAAATGGAGGCTGTCAGTGCTGTGGCAGAGGCACCAACCCATGGAGGGCAACGAGCGGTGTCCTCTCTTCTCCAGCTGCTGCAGACCCTGTGAGCAGTTCCCACTGCGTGTGAGCTGAATGCCAAATGCCCAGGACCACGGAGCCTGCACAGCCTCAGTGACAGAGCCGAGGTGTCCTGCAAACCCAATTACAAAGCGCTTTCCCCCACCGCAGTTTTAAGTCTTCTGCTCAACACCATCATGCATGAGATGAGATGGGTGGGGGTGAGGAAGGGCTGTGAGGGGTCATTACCCACCAACAAAAGTGTTTCAAAAGCAGAATATGATGAGGAAGGCTCTCGTTCTTGCTTCAGAGGGGTAACGTGGGATTTTCTCCATTTTCAAGCAGACATGGGGATTGGCAACCCCCACAGGTGAATGTCTATAGGATAGGACGGATCTCAGGATGGATGAATTTTCTATACTGTCCCATTATGCCCTTAGAGAAGCCATCCTCGTTTCTATATCAGTTGTATTTCTTCTGTCACTACTTATCTTCCCATTGCATTTAACTCTCCGAACAGCCCATCCAGCATCCATGGGGATTTGTGAAAACCAAGACCCCTTCCCCTTTGAGTTTAAGACCCCTCCTTCACCCAGCTGAGCTCTTGGGCCAGCAGAAATGCCAGGAAAGTGTGTCTGCAGCCAAAGGCATAGGGGGGAAAGGATGTATCTGGCTTCACATCCCCTTCCCTCTACTTCCTTGGCTTCATGGCTAGGCAACCACCTGCATAGGAATTAATCAAATGACCTTCTGTCTGAAGCTTTTGTTGAAGCACCAGACCCGTTTACGAGCGGAGGTCAAGTGACTTGTGTAGGGAGCTGAGATGTGAATCCTCCCCGTGTGCTGTGTGCCAAGTCCTGCCCGTCTGCTCCAATCTCTGCCCGCTGGTCCTTCATCCAGACCTGCTGCTCCCACCAGGTTTTGCCGTTATTAAACACGCCGGGAGGCAGCGGGGAACCTTGTCCCACCACGTCCCGGATTTGGTACGGTTGCATCTCGTTCATCTGTTCCCCTTCTCTCCAACACTGTGTGGAAATCAGGCAGCACGCAGCATGGCACGTGCCCAGTCTGGCAATAAAGCCTTCTCCGGAAGCTCTCCCATTTTCCCTGTGTGTTAATATGACCCTAATGGCCTCATTAGTTTTAATTTGTTTGGCCACCAGATTTAGATGAGTATTCCAGTGATGGCGCGAGACCTGGAGAGAGTAAACAGTGACTAATTAGTGCAGTTAAAGTTACTGCCTAGGGTGGCTGTTGAGGAGGAGGATGGTGCTGGAAGGCAGATTTTTGTGCACCTGGATGCTGCTGGCCACAGCCACTGCTTCACAGCTTTTGTCCTGCAGGGGCTCGGAGCTGGTAAACAGCATCCATGGTCTGACCTGAAGGGAGGTCAAAGAAACCCCCCAGAAATCCCTGGTGTGGGGGCAACACCTCGACTGGCAGTGTAAGTACAGAAACATAGGGGTCAATCGGAGGGGCACTGATAGAGGTGAAATGCCTCACTGCCCAATTTCACCGGGATTCAGACAAGTCACTTTAATGGGCAGCTGCCTACACAAGCTGCTGCTAGACAGCATCCTCCGTGCCAGCACAAACAGGGGGAATTTGCACCTTCAGGGGCAAATTTGTATCTTCAGGTGCAAATGTAGGTAAGGATGAAGGAGTCCCAAGAGGATGGGGTGGTGGCCAGTGCATATTTTTAAGGAATACATATGAGGAGATACTCCCAGTGGAAAAATAGCTCCAAATGCCTCCTCCTTTCCGTATCTCTGCTCTGTCACAGTCCCCGGGGTACTTTGCTTGGAATCTTCTGCTAGAAGTGAGGAAAATAGAGCACAGAGCAGATGCACTGCAGGGTTTTCTGGCTTAAATAAAGGTGAGATCTCTCAGAAATACTGATGGTCTGTCCTGGATTGTGTTCTTGTGATAGAGAAAGCAAACATCCTTCACTTGTTCCTGCCCTCTGGGCAGCATCTTCCTCAGGAGTGGGTGAAACCATTGCAGGTCTCAGCCAGATACTGTGTTCCCTCCTACCCAGTACAGAGTTTCTGGTTCAGACAATGCCTTCGACCATGTTATTTCCAGGCTCTCCTTTAATTTGAGCCCTCCTCCTCCTTTCCTTCTGAATTTCTCTGCCATTTTACATTCATGTCTTTCCTCCTGCCTGAAACAAGAGAGGCAAAATAAAACAGAAGACTCATGCAGCTGCAAGATGGCTAATTTAGCTAGGATTTTCTTGCACCTGAGAAAGATTCAAACAGTCACCAGCATTGTTTTGCTTTCATTGAGGGCTGCCTTGAAACTTCAGCCAAGTTCTGGGACAATGAAACTCAAGCCCTTCTTCAACTCCTGTTGTGTAAATAATTTTTTTTTTTTGTTCAAATGGTTGAGTGATTCCTGTAAGAACTGCAGTGATTAAAAAACATAGGTGTACACGAGACCTCCTTCCTCATGCTATCTGTTCCCAAAGCACAGTGATAGCTGCGAGCCTTAACTATATCACAAAACACTGTCTCACCCTTGGCCCCACTCCTATGCTCCTATTCACTGATTTCATCTGATGTTAAACGCCGCTTTGCTTTTGCAAGCAGAGAACAAACCTCTGTGAGGCACTTCAAGGAAATTCCTTTCCTCTCCAGGAAGCAACGGCCACGAGTGCCAGGCGAGAAGCACCACACTCTTCTGTGCATGTGTGTGCATTTCAACCACGTTTCCTGCATCGTCTTATATCGTGGCTGGTTGCAAGAGCAGTAAACGATGTATATTTAGCATAGAGAATGCTCGTTCGACAAGGGCATCTCTGAGCAGAAGCAAGAAGGGGTTGAACGCTACTGATTAGAGGTTTGCCTCCACATTGGTCCTGGAGATGGGGAAAAGATAGACTTTGTGCCATTCCTGTTCTTCACTGATGGGATAACAAACTCATCTTTGTGACAAAACCACCTGGAAAGTGGAAGTGCAAGAGTGTGAAGGACAGAGAGTAGAGGAGAAGTGAATGGCTGCAGGTCTTCGACTGTGAGAACCACCAAGTACAGATTCAGCTGGGCTCACATTCTCCCCATAGTTTTACATTGGGGAAGGCTGGGGTAGTGGTTAACTGATGGCATAATGAAACCTGGAATTGCCTCCAGAACCAAATCCCATGATCCTGCTTGCATCACAGATCCTGCTGTAGTTCACTCTCCCTTTAAATTCATTTGTATCCAACCAGGAATGCTAACCACAAGGTGGGAGAATGTCTTCTCTATTAATTAAGTACAAGTCAGAGCCCCTTTTGCAAGCTCAGGCTCAGTACTGCTATGGACTAGCATGCATTTAGACACGGAAGCCACCTCAGCTCTTGAAACACATGAAAAGTGCACACGGGAAAGTTCAAGCATTTGTGTGGGTCCAAGCTCTTCATCTTGTGCCCTGGATGTATTCGGGGTGGACATGGTGGGCAGCTCTCAGACCAGTTCAGCAGCACCTATGTTGGCTGCAGTTCAACTGCATATCTGGAAAGCCCTGTAGATGCACGTCGTGGTCTCCTGTTCTCTGCACCATCCAGACTGGGGACCTGACCAGAGCACATGGAAGTTTGCCTCTAACACTTGAGTCCCCTCACACATATGAAGTTCCTTCCAAAGGCTGGCTATGCTGATGTTTATGGTCAACACAATGCTGCATGGCTGGGACAGTGCATGCTCTAAGGAGATGTTCCCCAGTGCACACTCAGCTCTGGGACTCTGGATTTCCTCCTGCTTCCCAGTTTGAGCCCTGACTTTAGCAAAGCTGGGAGCCCGCACTGTCAGGAAAAGCAGACAGAGCACAAGCAGGATCCTCAACATTTTGCAGTTTGAACATACCCTCAAGTTACCTATGCTCTCTGACGTCTCTTCTGCACTGTTTGAGCAGGATCCTCACCATCTGGGCAGTGTAAAAACACCCCCAAAGCTACTCACGTCCAGTACCCAAGTGGAGCTGCCTACCCTGGTACCTTTACGCTCCTTCTCCCACCTCCTCTGAAGGGCAGAAATGAGATTTGCTTTTGCAGGAGACAACAGCAGCCCTTGCTCTCATTAGGTCATAGTTATCATCATTAGCTGTCTGAAACACAGCATGGGCCAAAGTACAGATCAGCTACAGCAGGCCTGAGAAAATTGCTGGAGGGTTCATTACAGCCAACGATCCTGGGGAGACGGGCACCTAAAAAGACACTGAGGTTGAATTCATCTGAGCTGGTTGTCTAGACTCCTGCTTTAGTTGGAGAAAAACAGGTGCTTCCAGAGCGTGATTAATCTCATTCTAAAGTAGACATCTCAAATAGGTCAGATGACTCATGTCCTGGCAGGGCTTATTTCTCTCCACAGACTATAAAGGGAGCCGAAGGTGACTAGCTGAGCTGCAGACGATCAACGGGGTAGACATCTAGCATTAGGTAAGATGAATCCCATCCCGTGAGGCAAATCAAAGCAGTGGACTTTGCACACTACAAGAAAGAGGTTAAAGTTGCCTGGCCGGTCAAAGCCACTGAAAAGAATCGTTGAGGGAGGCGAATTTAAAGAGTAAAATCTTCTTGTGTACGTGTTGTCTGGGAATTATTGTCCCAGGAATGGTATTTTCAGTAAAGAAGAAAGACTGAGGAAGAGGGTGAATCAGAGTCAGTCCTGCTGGAGGCTGTGCAGAGGGCTCTAAAGAGGTGAGGCACTTTCCATCTCCACCATGACCACCAAAGTTATACAAGGGTAGGGATTGCAGGGCAGACGGCCCTTTGAGAAGACACAGATGGACTAAGGGCTGTAGCCTGGCGAGGTGAGGGGTAAGCAGGATGGAACTAGTCAGAGGTTGCAAATCCAGCCTCATTCTCCATGTTCAGTGCTTCTGTTGTCCTTCAATACCAGTCTATGGGCAATATGGGGCTATACCAGGATGCAAAAAATGAGGGACAATGACTGCCATTCTTGTCCTGTTTTAATGTAGACTCACCACTACTCCTAGGAATGAAAACTCAGGCCTTGAGGTCTGAGACAGCAAAAAAGTACTGCCCATGCTGGTTGTCTCTGCAAGTGCACAGGACTGAGTGCATTTGGCAGCTTGGATGTATCTCCACTTTACAGCTTTGTTGGAAGAAGGGGGCCACCAGAAGGCCTTACAATGCCCATACTTTCCCTGTGCTCCTGAGAGTCTTCTCCACAAGAGAAGGTTTCCTACCTACCGGAGAGTTGACCTCTGTGCAACCAAACCAGTTCACAGGTCACCTCCAGTTCTACCGATGAGCGCTGATGTCGGCATCCACTTCTCCTGGGCTGCTCTGCAGCAGGACCATGGCTCAGCTGTGCTTGGCATGCAGCAGGGAGGGGAGATGTTTCGGGCCAGGTTTGTTCCAACTGCGTACCGTGGCTGCTGCCAGGAAATCGGCTCCAGCAGCTTATTCAACCATATGGGAACCTTCTGGGGTGTCTCTGGGGGACATCCTTCGACTCCTGGCTTCAGAGGATTGCAATTCCCTCCATCCTGTGGCCCGCAATGAAAGCTTACAGGAAGGGGGGTTTGTATATTTAAGAGTGGAGAACTCATAGGATTAAAACCCAAAACACGCACCACCAAAATCAGAGATTTCACGCACCTTTTTTTTTCTTCATGCAATTCCCTTCCAACTCTCATTAGATTATAGCATTTGGTTCCCTTAGTGTGGGGAAAGGATATGGGGTAGGCATTTCCTGTGGGGTTATTGAGTGGGATGGCTCCGCTCCAGGAGTACTCCCTTTTCTCTTAGTGCTTGGCAAAGGAACAAGAAGGAATATCCTCTCTGTTTAACACCTGAGCATCCTTCCCCACAAAAGCCCAGCCCTGCTGTTGTCTGGGCACACGTCCCTTTTGGAAGAGGAGCTATTAGCTTCTCAGGAGCCGCTTTCTCCCAGGAGGAGGGAGCAGAATTGTTGGTTAGTTAAAGCCGCCTATTTGATAATTTTAAATGCATTGTACTTGGACGGTAATTGCAATTCATACCGAGCAATCACCGTGTCAGCTGTCACAATAACACACTGCTTAATAGATGTACACTGACGGGCCATCACCAGAGCTTCAGGGAGAAAGACTTTAGCTCATAGGGAGATATCATTCCTGGCTTGACAAGATCTAAGTAGTCACAGGGGCTGCCGGTCCTGATGTGCAAGTATGTCCAGGACTTCCCTTGAGCTTTTGTCTGCTCTTTCCTGATGTTTGACCCAAGTTACAATTTTGTCTGACATGCTCATCACAAATCCTGTTCCACTCCTTTTCCTCCAACCTTTCCACCCCATCCCAACCCTGTCTTGCTGCTCCTTCTTGCACATTCACTCTACATTTGCAAAAGAAGGTGAACGTGAATCCCAAGTGCTACGCAGGAGACACTTGTAGCTCCAAGGCTGACATGACAAGCCCACAGTATGAGGAAGGATATGTTCTTGTCCTTATGACACAGACAGGTCCAAGGCCTAGACCAGCCCACAGTATGAGGAAGGATATGTTCTTGTTCTTGTGACACAGACGGGTCCAAGGCCTGTCTTTTTCAGTGGTGCCCAGGGATAGAACAAGAGGAAATGGGCACAAATTTGAATATAAGAAGTTCCACCTTAACATGAGGAGGAACTTCTTTACTTTGAGGGTGACAGAACACTGGAATAGGCTGCCCAGGGAGGTGGTCTCCTTCTCCAGAGACATTCAAAACTCGCCTGGACACGTTCCTGTGCAACCTGCTCTGGATGGACCTGCTTTGGCAGGGGGTTGGACTAGGTGATCTCCAGAGGTCCTTTCCAACCCCAAGTGATTCTGTGATTCTGTAAAGGCCAGACAAGTCAGGCTTGTGATGATGGGATATTGTTTGAGTTGCAGCACTACCTGGATCCCTCTGCTGAGAGGACACAGAGGACAAAAAGGCACTAATAATCTGACTGAGAGAGGAATTGGCTGTACTGGGAAGAGAAGTTAACCACATTGGATTAATTGGGAAGGAAAGAGAGAGAAAAATGGGAGGAGACAGGGATATTTGGCTCCTTTCTATAGGATCTAGGATGTGCCACTTTCAAGCAAGCTATCTGAATGTTGCTGTCCCACCACAGCCTTAGCTACTGCGGCCATCAAGCTTCTCTGGCAGGAGATGCAAGTCCCTTCAGCATCTCTTCTATTAAGATGTGGTCTTGAGTCCTGAGTGTTTCTGACAGGTCTCCATGCTGGTAATGAGCAGCAGCTGCCTGGTTCTGCCTGGCTGCACACTGGAGGTGGGTGGAGGAGGAGAGTAGAGATGTTTCTTTCACACCTGAAGAGACATGCTGGGCACTGCATGCTTCTTCTGACAGCTGCTTTCCCTGCTTCTCCCCTTCCTCTCCCCGTTCCCTCTCTTTCCATGGGGAAAAGCTTTGCAAGGTATGGGATGCCATCCTGTGGAAAATGACATTTGCTGGCCTTAAACAGGTTGTCATCTCAACAGGGCATGGGAGAAAGGAGCCCAGGAGAACAGGGCTGCTCTCTTCAGCACCTTTCCAGGTCTGCTTTCTGGAGGATTAGCATGGGGAAAAGCTTTGCAAGGTATGGGATGTCATCCTGTGGAAAATGACATTTGATGGTCTTAAACAGGTTGTCATCTCAACAGGACATGGGAGAAAGGAGCCTGCACCTTCCAAGCAGGGCTGCTCTCTTCAGCAGCTTTCCAGGTCTCCTTTCTGGAGGATTAATCTGGGAAGGTGAACAGGGAAGCAGAAAGGGGGAGAGCTTATTGGTACTGAAAACTTGGTTGCTTTGCCCAAAGATTTCAGATAATGAGTGGGAAGTTATTGTCTTCTTTTATTTGGAAACAGGGCTTGGAGAAACTACTTTCTGCACCATCACCAGCTTAAACATCTCTCTGGGGAACTGTGATTTCCCGTGTTAACACAGAAGCATGACACCCTACTGAAAACCCTCCCTCCACAAAACTCACCTCTTCTCCTAAGGATGCTGAAGGTTGCTCATTGCCTGTGAGCGGATGCCTTGGTTGAGGGCTGTCACTCAGGTTTTAGTGACGAGCAGATGCTGCCCTCCCTCTGCAGCTGGGAAGCCGGGCTGCGCAAGTAAAGTGACTTTACCCAAGTTTCAGAGTGGAGTCAGGAATAGAAGCGATGTCCCTTGGCCCTTTCGGGGATGAATCATCCTTGTAAATCCGCTTGCCTTGACTGATCTGGTAAATATAGGGTGTGAGAAAGGGTGATTAAGTGACTTATCTGAAGTCACATGTGGCATTTATGGGATTTGGACACAATCCTAAACCGGCTCCACTGCTTTAACCACTATGCTTTCCCTGCTGTAGCTGTGACCCTGAAAGCGTGCAAACACCATCATGTATTACAGCAGCAAAGAATAAATTCGCCGCCAGCCTGGAAAATCAGCTCCCTAAGGAAATACAAGATTAATCCCATACGGGAGAAGATGCAATCTAAAGCAGGCTGTTAATTAATTATTATTATCTTAACCAACCCAAGTATGGAGACAGGGACACAAGTAAGGTTACAATTTTTGACAGATGCAGATTGATTCCTTAGAACATCCACACCAGGCAGAGCAGCTAATCCCTTTCACAAAGGTGCAAATTGTTAATCTGATTTGCATGCCTGGCTGGCTGCTTTTGTCCCGCCGATTAGTTTAGAAGTCACTAGCCGGTGACGAATAAATGAGAAGTTGTGACTGGGCTCCCTCCTGAAATGAATTTCTGATTGACTCTGGAAGGCATCTCCCTGGGGCTGGTTTCTGCCTTCTGAAACAACCCAAACCAAAGAGGGGGGAAGGAGGTAGGTGGGGCTGGGGAGAGGAGGAATGGAATTAAACAAAGGGCAGCTCTTAATTAAGGCCTAGGAGCACATCTGAAGACACTGACAGGTGGTAGCCTGCTTTAGTACCTTGCAAGTCAACTCATTAAACACCAGCCTCTGCCTGCATTTTTAATGTCTGCGAAGAGGGTGGTTAAGTCTCTTCTCTGAGGAGAGCAGATCTGTTTAGAATTATATTACATTTAAAGCAGGCAGTAGTGATAAAATTGGGACTGGAGCCCCAGACCTGTTAAGCCAAAAGGCACAGCTCGGTCTGCTAAGCGATACTGTTGCTTATAACGAACTATACTCTTTTTCTCTTAGGGTCTTTCCCATTGCTGATGAAAGTTGCTCTCTCTTATTTTATCTTTTAATCTCAGGCAAGTTACTGTATGTGAGGAGTTATTGAGTCTCAGGCTATCTTCTAAAATTGCTGAATTCGTAGGGGAGGACAGGTCATCTGAACCATTGTAGGCCTGCAATTCAGCATTCAGATGAAGGCTTCTGGGGTCTTTCCTTGGGAGATGGTGTCAGAGCTCCTGCTATGATTAATACTATCACAGTCGGACTCAACTGACTGCATCAACCAGGCTCTCTCTTATTTTATCTTTTAATCTCAGGCAAGTTACTGTATGTGAGGAGTTATTGAGTCTCAGGCTATCTTCTAAAATTGCTGAATTCGTAGGGGAGGACAGGTCATCTGAACCATTGTAGGCCTGCGATTCAGCATTCAGATGAAGGCATCTGGGGTCTTTCCTTGGGAGACGGTGTCAGAGCTCCTGCTATGATTAATACCATCACAGTCGGACTCCACTGACTGCATCAACCAGACCTCCAGTAGCTACCCCAAGAGCTCAAACAGAGCAGCTCACACAGAAACACCTACAGAGACACCTAATTGTGGATGTCTCCATCTGTAAACCAAGTCTTAGCCCTAGATATCAAAACTCCAGATGCTTACAAATGAGCTTTTCTCCTCAAGACCTTTTGATTACTAGTTAGATTTGACTGTCTGCCTTTAGAGTAAATTCCTATTTTTGGGGGGCTATCTGAACACTGTTGGTGATAAAGAGGTCGGAACGAAGAAGATCTGTGAACCTGGTCTCTTGTACAAGTCTTAGCCCTAGATATCAAAACTCCAGCTTTCTCCTCAAGACCCTTTGATTACCAGTCAGATGTGACTGTCTGCCTTTAGAGTAAATTCCTATTTTTGGGGGGCTATCTGAACACTGTTGGTGATAAAGAGGTCGGAACGAAGAAGATCTGTGAACCTGGTCTCTTGTAGCTCCCTTGTCAGTGGTGCAGACAGCTCAGGAAAGCCCAAAGACTTGATGTAAGTAGGCGGTTTGATGCCATATCCAGGCAGCTGGATTGCTTGTGCCACTGCTTCTGCCTTCCTGCATGCTTTTAGCTCCTGGAGAAGTGTGGTACACTCGAAGAGCTGCCAGCCAGCCACTGAAGTACCGCAATTCAGACCGAGTGTTTGGTTTGATCTTGCCATGTCTGTGTGCAGTATCTTGGAGGCCATTTTCTCCTAGACACAATTTGTGTTAAATTCTCTCCGTGACTCATCTCATCCCCACTTTATCAAAGCAGAGGATATTTGGCAGCTATTTCGTGGGTATCTGCCCATTCATCCATTTTTCTACCTTTCTGTGTCTGTCTCCTGGGTATCTGCCCATTCATCCATTTTTCTACTTTTCTATGTCTGTCTCCTAGTGTTGTGGTTTAACTCCAGCCAGCAACTAGGCACCACACAGCTGGTTGCACCCTGCCCTCCTCCACAGCGGGATGGGGGAGAGAATTGGAAGAGTAAAAGTGAGAAATCTTGTGAGTTGAGATTAAGACAGTTTCATAAGAAAACCAAGTTGTGCATGCAAGCAAAACAAAACAAGGAATTAATTCACCACTTCCCATCAGCAGGAAGGTCTTCAGCCATCTCCAGGAAAGCAGGGCTCCATCATGCATAATGGTTACTTGGGAAGACAAACACCATCACTCTGAATGGCAGAGAATCATAGAATGGTTTGAGTTGGAAAGGACCTTAAAGATCATCGAGTTCCAACCCCCCTGCCACGCGCAAGAACACCTCCCACTAGACCATGTCCCGCACCTTCCTTCTTCTTCCTCCACCAAGATCATCGAGTTCCAACCCCCCTGCCACTCATAAGAACACCTCCCACTAGACCATGTCCCACACCTTCCTTCTTCTTCCTCCACCTTTTTATTGCTGAGCATGATGTCATATGCTATGGAGTATCTCTGGTTAGTTGGGGTCAGCTGTCCCAGTTGTGTCCCCTCCCAACTTCTTGTGGCCCCCAGCCTACTCATTGGCTGGACAGTGTGAGAGGCGGAAAAGGCCTCGACTCTGCATGAGCACTGCCCAGCAATAACGAAAATATCCCTGTGTTATCAACACTGTTTTCAGCACAAAACCAGAACATAACCCCATACTAGCTATTACAAAGAAAATTAACTCTACCCCAGCCAAAACCAGCACACCTGGTTCATCCTGTCTCTTTTATGTCTTGCTGTCTTCCCATCTCTCTGTCTTTGCCCATCTCCCATAGTATTTAACATCTTAGTTGTTCTTTCAAGTAGGTAAAAGCTACTGTCTGCGTGCTATAGATGAACATCCTAGTCTCTTTTCTAAACTCATAAGTCTCTTTCTCACTCTCCCTTCTCTCCTTGGGGGCAGAGGTGGGGGAGACCATCTGTCATTTGTTTCAGTGGCCAGGCCAGCCCAAACCATGACAACCGACAGTGGTGAAGCACAGTACCTTTCTTCCAGTAAATCAAACAGTTCTGGCCCATGAGTCTCAGCAGTAGGAAACTGAAAGAGTTGGCATGGGCCAAACACCATTTGTGACAGCCTATTTGGATGAGGACACCCTGTTTTGGAAGCTAAGAGGGTAGCAGTATGAATGTAGTTCCAGAAGCGTCCAGTTAGCAGAAAGCTATGGATTTGTCACCATGGTATTCACAGAGGCACTGGAGAACAGGTCTGAGCTAACTTCCCTACTGTTTGCACAGTGGTCAGCATCAATTTGGCTACAGTCTATCCCTGAGGAGACATAAATATGTGTAACTTCAGGCCAGACTTCCCTGTGGACCAAATTGCTGGTGGAGGGTTTGCACCCAGCCGGATAACACATCAAAGCAAAGGTGAGCAAAGGTAGGTAGATCTTCTGGAAGCCAAAGCTCCATGAAGTGGAGACATCTTCACATCTACAGAACCTTCAAAGCAGGAGGAACCTTGCCAGACCTGGAAGTGCAGCCAGCTCTTGGGAGGAGCATGGTGTCTCTTGAGCAGGACCAAATCATCTAAGACCCAGAGCTTCATCCTGTCCCAGTCCTCACACAGCCACAGGTGAGGCAGTATGGAAAGGTACAAACATCTTAATTGATTTGCCCAGGGCTAAACTGGAGGTTGATTGCAGAGCTGAGAATCGAACCACGTTAAGATCCCAAGCCATGGACTTTCCTTCCTTTCCTATGCAGATCCAAAGGTGATGGCTTTGTGTGATACAGCAATTAATCCTGTACGACGCCTGGCTACCACAGCAAGTTTGATGGCTGCAGTTGGTGACACTTAGTTACCCAGAAGTGCTATCAGCTCTGTAACACAATTTGCAATAAGTCACTATTAATTAATGCTAAGTTATGAAGCACTTCTAGGGAAAGCGACACACCAAATCGACATCGGTGCAAGAAGAGTTCATTATGGCTAATGTTACGACAATAAAAGACGGAGGAATTAATGATGAATTTCAATGTTAAGTATCACTTTTCCCATGCTTTAATGCATTGTTTCAGAAGGGAGGAGGTACTTGGAGAGGGACTGGAAAGGGGCAGCGTAATCGTTGGTTGCAAAAAAAAAAAAAGGCATGTTCTTCAGCTTTTCCTTGTGCAGTGTCTGAGCTCTGCCCTCTTTATACAGCCATGGTCACACACCCTTGGATGTGCACACAGCCTACCTAACAACAGCCCTGTAAACACATCCCAAAGTGGTCCCTCACTTTTCATACACTCCCGGCTACACATCACGCCTCTCCACATGGAGGAGGTTTGACATTGATAGACCTTCCTCCAACTTACAGCCTTCTTTTGACAGCTTGACTAGTCACTGTTTACTCAAAGGTTGTTTGCACCCATCCTACCCCTCTGCAGACAGACTTGTCTCCCTCTTCACTCCTGCCTTTTCCCCTCCATACCCCTCTGCAGACAGACTTGTCTCCCTCTCTGTTCCTCCCCTCTTCACTCTTGCCTTTTCCCCTCCGAAGTTTCAGCCAACCCTTTTGTGCCAAATTCTGGATTGATGGTTTGTGACTGCATGAGTGGAAAACTGATGCAGAAGGTGGTGGGTTTAGGGGTTTTATTATTTTATTTTTTTTCAAATTTGTTCTCAGGCAGCATTAACTTCCCCAGCTAAATCTCTCTGATCAACACACACGTGTACTCAGTCATCTCTTAACACATGAGCACTTGAAATACACATTTTTTTCTGTCTCCATATATATGTATGCTTCTATATCTCTTTACCCAAATGTTCCTGGTGATGGCTGTGCATGAACACATGCACAGCACATAAATGAGCAAAGCAGTGCAGCTGCCCTACACAGCCATGCTTCTTACCCTTGTCCCAGGGAATGACCTAGATGGTTTCAAGCCCCTTTTTCTATCATCAAGACCTTACAGGGTACAGAAATGTATATTTTTTTCTCCCAGTTCTTGTCCCGCATGACTTGACCACGTTGGTGGCAGTTCAGTGGTGCAGTTTGGTTACTCCTCAGCCATGGAGCATCCCTGCTGTTCCACAAAGACACAGTCACAGAACACCAATCTTCAAATAAAACTTTTACTATGCCACAGTGGCCACAAAGGCTAGTTTGAAAGATATCAAACCCATGAAATCTCAGAAAAAAAACCGCTCAAACTAACATTTTACTGGAGTAAAGTTTACACTGAATTCGTGACAAGTTTACATCTTCACATTGCTTTAGGAAAGAAATTAAACCACCTGAAGAGTTGAGCATTGACTAACAAACTATTGCAAGATGCGCATAGAAAAATGACTACACTTAAATACTCTGAAGGTTTTTTTATGTCACCAAGAACTTCAGATAAATTAGTCACAGGGATCAAAACATCCCAAAATGATAAAGCCATAAGTTTTATTTTAAGGAGAGAGGTTTGGGGGATCTCCCATTTTAAATTCTGGCTCAACCGAGCTTACCTGCATCCCTGCTCCCCCAAAATTGCAAACCTGCATGCGGCCGTTGTGTAGAAACTCTTCCACAATGGGCTACAAAGCCGAGCCAGAGCAATTCCCTCAGCTAATCAATATACAAAGTGCTGCTGTGGTTCTGATCTCAGTCAAAGCAACACGCACTCCCCTCATCACAAAGGCCTGCGAGATCAAAACCAGAAATTCAATAAAAACCACAGTTCACTACTGTGTCGCCACACTTCTGAGATGAAGCAACATTGATACTGAAGTGCTTGATGCTGGCAGCCCCACTGAGCGACAAATACGCTTGCGTCCTGGGAGCAGGCCCTAAAAATAATAATAAAAATCCAATATACGGGGTGCTGGGAAGATCAGATTGGAAACAAGAAGTTGGGTTGTAATGGATCAGTGCTCGGATACCTCACTTCTGCAGGCTTTATCTCAGCAGCAAAAAAACATGACCTCTTCCTTCGTCTTCGCCCCAAGGACACACAACCAGAAACTTGGAGATGAATGACTGTAATGGTCCGTCTCTCAGGAGGAGAGCCTGAAAGAGAAAAATATTTTCCTCTGCATTGTTCCAAATCCGGCGAGATATGAAGAAAGCTCCTTTCTCAAATTATCTGAAAGAATAAGAAGGAACAAATAATCTCCAGATAAAAAAGAGAAGGAGAAAAAGAACATTTTTTTTCTTTTCAGAGTTGTCAGTGATAGAAGTAGATGAATTCAAGACTGGAAGTTCTCTCACTGAATTACGTGGGAAAGGTAGGGCTGGATAGGCATCTGAGTACCGGTGTTTAGTTATATGACATAGGACAAGCTTTCCTTTTTGGACATCAGACTGATTGAATTGTGTTGCTTCTTTCCCCCATAGGTGTTCTGGGCATCACACAGAGTGGTCCTAACCCCAAACACTCAGAAGTCTTCTGGCCCACTCATTTATATCCCAACACACTCCCTCTCCTGTAGGACATCTCCACACCATCCCCGTCTCTTGTGATAACCCTGAAGGTTCTGGACATTGCAATGGGTGACAGTCAAGCAACATTGCACAGGAATTTTCCTCCTGACAAAATTAGTAGCTGAAAAGGAATTAAAGCTGGTAGTGATGTATACAGTGGTGCTGGTGGGTACAGGAAAAGTATCATTCAGACACTGTTAGACATGAGATAATCCAGCCATGGGACTAAGCTCTGTAGGAAACCGAACTTTATGACTTCTGCTCACAGAAGTGCTTGACAAAATCTGCTAAGACTGGAAGCCCAATGACATATCAGGATAGTGAATTACACAGGTGAGTCTGAAAAAGTGGTACAAAAAAGCCTTTTTCTCCTTTGGCTCTATTTCCCCCCCCTTTCCTTATTATTCAATATCCCCTTGCTTTTGTGCTGTAAGTCAGGAGAACAAATAAATCCCATCTCCTGTCTTTCAATGCCATATGGCCCTGCACACCTCTACCCAGGCGTGTCTCTTGGGAGGATGGTCTGAAGCTCCATTGTCCCTTCCAAGGAGCATCCTTGGTCTCTCCCTACACCGGTGAACTCCTTGTCAATGATGTTCTGTCACCAATTAACATCCTAACTGATGATACACCTAAATGTCTTGTTTTGTACCTACTCTGAGATCACTTCACTCTCCTGCCATCTGAACACAAGTCACCTCCTTTGGTGCACTTCTGACCTGTGCACTTGCTGTCTCCTGAATCTCTCTTTGTCTATGCAGACACCCATACCCACACTTGCACACTGCTGCAGTGGCAATGAAATGGAGATTAAAGACACTAATTGCACACAAACAAGTGATTATGGGGACAATTGCAAAGCACACCCCACCCCTGCACTAATTCTTCATTCCCTGCATGGAGTAATGCCCTTTTGTTTCCCTGGATAAGTTCCTAATGATGTTAGGGGGCATCCAAAGAACACAGTGGCACCGGGGTGAGCTCGTTAATGAGATTAGCTAAGTTTTAATTTAGATGAAAAGCAGGCAAAGCAGGGAACAAGGCCTGTTATTATTTAGCATTACAAAAGATGGGTTCGGGAAGCACAGAGGCATGCAGACAGCAGGCTGAGGGGTGGGGGGTGGACCTTATGTAAGGAATGATAGCAAATGTCCTGTTGAGTCATTCTGCTATGCTCCTGTCCTAGACTTGCTGACCATCAAGTGCTTATTCACGCCTTCAGGTTGTGGTGAGATGGAGGGAAATTTCTACTTTATTTTTTTTGAGTAGAGCTGTGATTTGACTTAGCTTCCCCAAGAAGCTTCTAGGTGAAGATCTTTGGGAAGCACGACTGAGGAAAAGGATCTGAGTGTCCTGGTAGATAGCACACTTTCCTTGCGCCAGCAATGTGCCCTTGTTGCCAAGAGGGCCAATGGAATCCTGGGCTGCATAGGAAAGAGTGTGGCCAGTAGATCGAGGGAGGTCATTCCCCCTCTCTACCTTACACTGGTGAGGCCACAACTGGAATACTGCATCCAGTTCTGGGCTCCCCAGTTCAAGAGGGACAGGGAACTACTGGAGACAGTCCAACATAGGGCAACAAAGATGATGGAGGGATTGGAGCACCTCCCTTATGAGGAAAGGGTCAAGGAGCTGGGGCTCTTTAGTCTGGAAAAGCAAAGGCCGAGGGGAGACCTTATTTATGTTTACAAGTATCTAAAGGGTGAGTTGAAGGATGTTGGAGCCGGACTCTTTCCGGACTCTTTTCAGTGGTTTCCAGCGATAGGACAAGGGGCAACGGGCTCAAGCTGGAACATGGGAAGTTCCATTCAAATATGAGACAAAACTTCTTTCTGGTGAGAGTGCCAGAGCCCTGGCACAGGCTGCCCAGGGAGGGTGTAGAGTCCCCTTCTCTGGAGATCTTCAAGACCCGCCTGGATGCTCCTGAGTAATGTGCTCTAGGTGATCCTGCTTTAGCAGAGGAGTTGGACCAGATGATCTCTAGAGGTCCCTTCCAACTCTGACAAATTCTGTGATTCTGTGTTGGCGTGAAGCTGGTTGGTACGCCCAATGTGATGCTTGTGGTTTTGACCTGAGGGAGGTACTGGAGGAGGTTTGTCTGCATTTCCACTTGCTGCCCGCAGCCTTTTTGCTACGAAGGTAGGGGTAATCCTAATCCCAGAGCCTTGTCTGAAGTCACCATTAGAAAGTTACCCTATGCTCTGTCCCAGCACTGTGTAATTTCTGTTTGCCTATGCCACCATCTCCTTTGAAGGTCTTCTCAGAGTCCCCTCTAGACTGTTGAAACACAACTTGACTTCCCAAATCAAACACTCAAGACTCCTTTCCCAGCAGGCTTCCCTCTCTCTATGCCTGCCTCCTCACCAGCTGTGGGGACTTGTACCCTCACACAGACATGGGATGGGTTTGTTAAATCACTTTTTCCCCTTTGCTTTGCAGCGCTGAGAGTTTGGCCACTAAGGGAAAAGTTAACCTCTGTCAAACTATTCACGTTTTAGAGATTTCTGGGCAGCTCATGACACTTAGAGCAAAGTAAAGGAAATAAATATTTTTTAGGTGAAGAGTGGGATATTTGAGAAACCCACCAGAATCAAAACTCTTGGAAAATATGAGAGAGAGAGGGAGAGAAACAGACATGTTAAGCAGCACTTTGCGTGCACCTGCAAACCATGGATGCCAGTAGAAAATGGAGGGCAGTCAGGAGGTGGCTTTATTTCTGTCAATTGCTGGTTGTGAATTACTTGGTACTTTTAATGGTCTCCGGTTAGCTCAGGCAGAAGAGGTTAACTACAAAACATCGAGAGAGAAATCTGAAGAGCACTTCACTCTATGCAAAAATGAAACCTAGGAGGGAAAGATGAAGCATCGACTCTTCTTCCTGCCATGAGAATGGACAAAGAAGAAAACGAAAATGGAGAAAAGAGCATGATTTGCTTTAAAGATGAACAGCTGATTTTGGGATGATATCAATTAAACAATGGAAATGTGTTGCACAGGGATCTGGGACTAAAAAGACCCTTAGGAAAAGCCTCCTGAAAGACCCAGAATCACCCCTGACAAAAGCAGCCAGAACTCAATGAGCAAAAGGGATTTTCATGGTCCAAAATGGAGTCCAGATATTAGACACCAGACAGCATGAAGCAGACTGTCAGATTCAAGCTCAAAGGGTTCTAGAATTAGTAAACCCCTAGTTTTGTACAAACAGTAGCGTCTGTGAAAACTCTTGCCTTAGGCAGTGGAGTGCCTACGAAAGATGCATGCATGTATGGAAGGATGAGTGGTGGCCATCTTCAACCCGCCTTTGCTTGCGAGGTTTGGCAAGCCCAGAACTCATCACTTTCTTGTAGGTAACAGGCTGCCTCACTCGCTGGTGCCAGTGGGACTATGTCTTTTCACACCTGCTGGTTTCTGTGACCAACAATGCCATTGGCAACATCCTGAAATCAGGATGTCAATCCTGAATCCTGGAATTGCCCCAGTTCCTGCAGGCTGTCATACCACAGAGGTCACCCTGCAGGGAGGACCTACAGTGGTCGAGCCACTGAAACCTGTCCACCCACAACGATGGCAAAGGGAATACTGAAATCCCTTTTCCAGCTGTTTCTTACATGTTCTCCCCCATTCTAGTGTGGCTGCAAACCTCTTGTGCCAAGCTGTGGCAGGACTCAAGGTGGAGATCAGCTGGCGGCCTGGACACACTTTGCAGTCAGATTGTTGTCTGTGGCTGCTCTAATTACAACCTATATGTTCAGCCATGGGAAGACAATAAAGTCCATCTAGTAGTTCTGTTCCCTTTGACTCCACGAGGCTATGGGAACCACAGCATCACAGCAATAAATCTCAACTGCAGAGACGGGAGAAACATCCTTTGGGGCTGACATTAATTTCAAATAAGCCTCTGTCTTTTTCCTTCTCATTTTACAGACATATTGGTGTTTACAAACTTGTTTTCTTTTCTTTTAGAGCTGTCCATTTCACAGGAACCGGGCTACGGGAAGGGGTGCCCAGTTTACTGGGAGTTTTCTGTCTCGATTTGCAGGGAGCAGAGCGGGTTGCAAAGGGTGTGTGAGACAACGGGGGTCAGTGTGGGTATGGAGCTGAAAGGCATGAAATGCACTGCATTGATTTTTGTGTCGGTGCTTGTTAATGGCACCTGTATGAGCGTGATGACTTTGGCCTTTGCTCATGCCATCTCTCTGATGATATAATATTGCTCGCCTGGAATAAGGAATGAAGATCCTCTGCAAGCTTAGCGGTATTGATGAAGAAATGAAGACCCAAGGAGGTTCAGCGGTGTTTCTGATGACCCTTGAAATCCCTGCAAATCTGTGTTGATGTTGGTGGGAGCTGGGAAAAGCCATAAAGATTTTGTCTGTATTGATAGAACAGATGAGAATAGTCCAAGGCCCATGCCTTAGGCCAAAATCATCCATCAGCAGAATGGCAACAGATAAACATAACCTGTACTAAGAGTTTTTCTTTCATCTGGAGACAGATGATTCCCCTCATATAATGGAGACATTCCTCTAGCAGAGTCCTTTAAATCTCAAACCAAACCTCAGCTGAGAGAAGTTTGCCAATTCCTGTTTCTCTTCCTGTCGTTGCTGCTGCAGGTCCAAAGTTAAATAAAAATCTTGTAGACATATGTGACCTGGTTGTTCCCCTCCCTGCAAATGGGATTTGGGAAGAGGAATGGAAAACTGTTGGGGCAAGGGCTTTGTGGGGCTAAATATCTGTCGGGATGAACAGCCCACCACCCTATCACTTGAGGGTGACAGTTAGTGGCAATATTGTTTTTTTTTTTTTTTTTTTTTTTATTTTTTTGGTTGGAACCCCACACTCAACACCTCACCATAAACCAATAACCTTGGGCACTAGAGCATGCCCTGGAGAGCCATGTCTATATGTTTCTTAAATACCTCCAGGGATGGTGACTCCACCACCTCCCTGGGCAGGCTGTTCCAGTGCCTGACCACTCTCTCAGTAAAGTAGTTCTTTCTAATATCTAATCTAAATCTCCCTTGCTGCAACTTCAGACCATTTCCTCTGGTCTTGTCTTTCGTCCTTTGGGAGAAGAGGCCAACACCTGCCTCTCTACAACCTCCTTTCAGGTAGTTGTAGAGGGCAATGAGGTCTCCCCAGAGCAAGGAAGGTTCCAGCTCACCCTAATTCCTGTGTCGCTGTCTCTTGTGTCTGTGTGTTGGCTCGTGCAGAATCATCTTCAGCAAAGGGAAGACAATTCTCTTGACTTTGATGAGCCTTAGACAGAGTGGATCTGACAAGGACAAGCTAGAGTGGTTTAAGAAGACACATTGTTGGAAGCAGTTGCCTCTCAGGTAAAATGAAGCCATGAAGCTGGCCTCAGTCTGTGGGAATGAGAAATAAAACAGGATCGTCGCAGCTACTGGAGATCCTTTGTCCACTCCTGATGGTGGTGAAAGCCATGTCACGGAGATGTGCAAGTAGCAGTTAGTTACTGTGTCTTATTTAGACTGAAAGAGGGTAGATTTAGATTAGATATTAGGAAGAAATTGTTTCCTGTGAGGGTGGTGAGACACTGGCCCAGGCTGCCCAGAGAAGCTGTGGATGCTCCGGCCCTGAAAGTGTTCAAGACCAGGCTGGATGGGGCTTGGAGTAACCTGGTCTGGTGGGAGGTGACCCTGCCCATGGCAGGAGGATTGGAATTGGATGATCTTTAAGGTCCCTTCCAACACAAACCACTCTATGATTCTATGATGTCAAGTCTCCCTTTGACTTGGAGGTTTGGACTGCAGATATGGTTCTCTGAAGAGAATCCTTTCATCATTAATGTGCTCCCTCCCCCATCAATGTCAACACCATTCTCTACAAAGGTCCCAGCTTCTCTGATCTGGTTAGTCCTCTATCCTGAAAGGCTCCTTCACCACCCCACCCCGAGTGCAGAGACTGTCTTAGAGACAGGATTAAAGGCTTTCTCTAAGAAACTTCTTCCCAGTTCATGATTTTCCCTTATCCTGAAAGGCTCCTTCACCACCCCACCCTGAGTGCAGAGGCTGTCTTAGAGACTGTCCCAGGATTAAAGGGTTTCTCTAAGAAACTTCTTCCAGTTCATGATTTTCCCCACTGCTATATTTTGCAGCTCCTCTGAGACATGTTCCCAGCTGGAAGATATGACTGCAGGCTAGAGTGAAACAGCACCTGCCTGCAGAGACGTCAGCATAACTCCTGAGACTTAATGTTGTCTGGATGTGAGGGAGGAACCAGAACACAGAAAAAAAAACACAAACTAACAACTTTAAGTATTAAATGGATTATGGAGGTGGATTGTGATATGAGAGTAACTGGATTTCTCCCTAAAGTGATTACTGCCACAGGAACTTGTATCATACACTTTCTTTGAGACTTCATTTAGATGTTTTTTTATGGTTAAAGCCCTTTCAATGTCACCGTGCCATACAGACCCTTAGCAGAGGGAGATATTACTGTTAATAACAGTGCTTTCATGGGAAGCTTATGTCATTGGATCATAGATGAATCAGGATGCTGAGTCTGAATCCATAGTGGATCCAGTCCTGAGTGAGGCACTAAGTAACACCTTTGGTGCAAGTACAAATTTTGGCCAAATGTTGTTGTCCCAGGTATTTGATGGGATAAACCTTGGAGATTTGTAAGATTCCAATTTTGAGGTGAGATAGAGATGGCTCCAGCAGTCATGTTTCTTGGCTTGGCCACCACTCAGAGAGACCAGTAGGGATTGAAAAGACCTGAAAAAGTCTGATAGACTTTTCTAAAACTAAAGGACAACCTCAACTTTATCATCAGATGGACTGACACTCATTTGACCTGACTAGCCAGTCCTAAAATACACATCTTGGAAGCCAAAGCATCTTCTGGATCATGCATGAAGGGGAAGAATAGGGACAACAGTGTGGTAGAAATCCTTGGAGAAATCCTCAGGGCAGTGATACCAACCCTGTCTTTATCCTGTCTCTTGTGATCAGGGACTCCTTCTGGTGCAGGGCTGCTCTTCTACCATGCCTCCATGCAAATGGAGGTGCAAATGCCCAGCAATGGGGACAGTGGGGGCTGGCCCTGGTTCACAGGGGTGCACCTGAGATGATGGTTCTGCTCCCCAGGGAGATGGGTCTCTCACAGTGCTGCCAGGGGATGTTGTGGGGAGTGCCCATATCTACCTATCTAACAGCTTGCTGGTGGCACCAGTGTAGGAGAGGAAGCTGAAGCAATAAGTTAAGCAGATGTATCTTTCAGTACCTGCTTGTTCTTGTCACTGTGACTTTCTTGTGAGCATTGGAACACTGGCTGTTTTATTCTCAATTTCTCTGTAGTTCAAGGATTATCCTTGCATAAGAAGGAAAAAAAAATCAACAGCCAAAAAATATTCAAATTGACAGATATTTTAAGGGTATCTCCATGATTCAGGATCTGCCCTGCCCAGTTTCCAGAAGCCAGAGAATATTTATCCCAGTGTAGCCTAACGGTGAAATCTCAGGATGCAAATAAAACAAGCCCATGTTATCACTTTGGACCTTTATTTAGTCGATTTCGAGCCAGTCTTTTGATGTTGAGGAATCTGACCCTTAGTTTAGGATGCTGGCCAGACTACTGAAGGTGGAGGAGTTGGCAGTTGGCCTGTTGGCTCAGTTGGCAGCAGACTGACCTGTCACACTGGGTCACCAGGAAGAGCAAAACACGGCCAGGCCTCCTGATGTAGCTCAAGAAAACGCAGTTTGTCTGGAGAGCACAGGTGGGATTTTAAGCAACAGAGAAAAAGGAAAAAAAGACAGCAGGGAGAAGATGCTTCTATTGAAGACACCTACATAAAACCTCTGCTTTAATAGCGCTAATTGGTGTTTGACTTTAGTCAGACCCAAAAGATAGAGATAAATGAACAAGCTGTAGAAAGAATGATCCTCGCTGGAGCTGCCTGGTAGGGAGAGACAGGGAAAGCACGGAGGTTAAAAGTCTAATGACAAGCATCCTTAATGATTGCTCTTCCTGTATTCCCTCTGGGTAACATTTCCTGACTCTAAATTGTCTTAAAACCACTCTAACACGGCTGAAACATTTCTAAATATAATTCAGCTCAACTAACATTAAAGAATGTAATGGAGTTTCAGGAAAGAAAATCAAGAGCAGTGAGGGTTTTTTTAACCATTACATGTTGTTCAGAGCAGGCCAAATGGTGCACGAATTTGGGTAAAACGAGGGAGACAAAACTGTTGTTTGATCTGGAGTGGAAGTTCACCGGTCTGCAGTGGTACATGGGTTCCCTGCAGAGCATCTCCCCTCCACGGCGAGTGTAAACCCCTGCACTGTGACAATAATAGAAACTCCACCCACACTCCCCTGGGAAAAAAAAAAAAATCACAGCAGCTTTCTGAAACAAAATTAAGAGTTGTCACAGACAGCGATTTCTCGGTGCTGGGCAAATAGACCTCTCCTTTGGTGGTCACAGGTGTATGCTGGAGGCTTGCATTGCCTCTTCTGCAGCAGCCTGAACTCACCAGCTTCTCCAAAGAGACGCGGAGCTTGCCGGCAGAAAATGGCTTAAAAGCACAATTAACTTTCTGTAACAATAGCCTCTTTATTCTTCATTATGAAAAGGCCTGAAAGGGAATTTTGTTTTCCAAGATAGACGTGAAATGAAGCTCTATCAGAACAAGTAACCTTGCAAACCAGACACAATAGCCGGTATCTACCCATCGCTTCCTCCCTTGCCCTCCCAAGGCAGTGCACAGCAGCTCGTGAAAAGCGTGGTTTTGTCTGCTCCCCTGCTTATAAATTACACTCATTAATAATATTTTCATTTCATGTGAGAGCAATAAAATAATAAATGTGCCTCCCCAGTTCCTGCTTTGCTCGGGGCCAAGCTCCCTGCCTCTCTCGGGCAGGAAGGTCAGCGCGGAGGGCTGGATTCATGCCCGTTGTTTAGAGGCTCTTTTAGCTGCCACGTTCAGATAATGCCACTCTCCCCCTTCGCTGACCTTCCCTGGTCCAGCCTCAAAGCTGATCTACAACCTGTTAAAGGCACTCTCCCAAACAGCACAGATTCAGGCTCCAGGTACAAAACCCCCATGATGAACCTATATGTGCGTTTACATCATCCAGCATTTGAGCAGTTAATGAAGCTAATGGCCAGGCTCATGCTTTGGCTCAATTTCCATGGAGCAGATGTGAATGAAGATACCTGAGACAGCTTCTCCTGTCCTTGAGGGATTCCAGACCCAGACTTGCCTCTGAGCATTGCTGCTCGAGTCTGTCTGTACTTTCCTATCAACAAATGTGAGGATGATGCAGTTGGTTTTAGTACCAGCCAAATACTTTTCTTCTTTCAGTCACCTTTGGAAAGTCCAGAAATATGAACAAAACTGGAATGAGTGGGATACACACACAAGGTCCTGGAGAAAAAGAACTGGAAGTGCCATATGGGTTTTAGAGCCAGTAAATAAAATACACTGTAAAGGCATGAAAAAAGAAGAACAAATAGAAACTAATAAATTCCCAAATAGTGTAAATCAGGAAAAACTGATCTGTTCTGACAGAAGAAAGGTAGAAGAACCTTAGGCACAAAACCTAGTGGAGTAGTCGCTAGGCACCAAAGCTGGGTGCTAGGTGCTATTTGAAGAGTAACCAAAGTCCACGAGTGAATTAGGGAAAGGGTTCTCTTAGCAAATAAGCTAGGAAAAGCCTGGGGAAAGGATTTGTTTTCCCAAGCTTTGTCAGAAGGTCAATAGCAGAGCTGAGATGTGAACGGTGCTTCCTGCTGGCAGCAGTGTGCAAGACTCATCTCCCCAGGGAGCAGGAAGGAGTGGTGGCCAGTTACTAGACTCTTTGGACCTTATAAGTAACAGGTTTGGTGGAATTCAAAGGGAAGAACATGGCTCCTTTTCCCTGGTAAAAACACTGTATTACTACATCCCAAATCAGTCTGTGGAAAAGTTTTCAGGGAGCCTGTTGATTTTACAAGGCAAGAAAGGGTCACATCTTTAGACTGCAGTATAGTAGGACCTGATGGCTAAGAGGTCCCAAGGCCTTTTAGAGATCTGACCTGAGTCTGGGGGTCAGGAAAATGTAAGGGTTGCTCAGATTGAGGGCTAGCGTGGAGCAAGTGTGCTCACTGCTCCATAGACAGTGGTGGTGTACTGAGAGGTGCAGGTGGGTGTTCAAACCCATCTGGGGGCACAACTGGAGCTCTATAGCTGAGGAAAGCCCAAAGCTGGTGTAGCAAGGCTGGGGGCAGACAGATGGGGAGAGGGAGAGGAGAACAGGACAGAACTTATGTACACCAAAGCTATTCCTATACCGGACAAATAAACAGAGCCAGAGCACTGGTCCAAGTGCAGTTCATGATCATTCACAAGGTTTTTTTGCTTGCTGGCACTCTTTTTCACCAAGATCAACAGTGAAGATCCAAACGTGGTTCAAGTGATAAAACAGGCCAAAGGCATCCTAAGAGCCAGGGTGGGCAAGGCTGCCTGGTTCTGGTGTGGGGAAGAAAGCTTAGTATTTTGGAAGAGAGCTGTGCCCCCTGGGCCAGGAGATGGTCTTTGGCCTGCTTTATTAGTAGCATAGATATGGTCTGATAGTGTCTGTGCACTAGCCTTGGGAAGTCAGGGCATACAGTAATCAAGTCACACCGCCTGCGTGACTGCTCAGCTCAAATGACTTCTGGCATTACAGGCAGTGTATTCCCGTACCTAGGAGGAGTTATTAAATCCGTGCAAAGCCCATGAGTGCTCAGATCCATCTTCTACAGGCACAGAAATAAATCCCCCTTCCCTTCTGCAGGTAGTTACTTGCCTGCTCAGGCTCCTTGTACATGCATGTGTGTATGTGATTTGCATGGAGCAAAGGCTGTCAGGTTTTTTTTTTCTGTGACTCTGTGTGTAACATCAGCAAGGAAGCACTGGCTGTGCCTGTCCCCAGGTTGGTTTCCTACTTCTCCAGAGGGAACTGCTCTCTCAAGGTGCAGGAAGAGCCTCAGGCCAAGAGGTGATGAATGCAAGAGGGTAGGACTGAGCTGCTTTACCATCAGGTAAAAAACATCTGCAGGAACTCATATGGGAGGGGGTATCTCAGAGGATGGAGGGGAGGAGAGACAGGGCAGAGAAAGACAGGGATGAAGCACGGGGAACAGCAAGACTCATTCAGCAGAGGCTGTGGCAGGATTCAGGCAGGATTCTCACATATAGCCGTATCTAGGACCCCAGCTTCTCTGATCTGGTTAGTCCTCTATCCTGAAAGGCTCCTTCACCACCCCACCCTGAGTGCAGAGGCTGTCTTAGAGACTGTCCCAGGATTAAAGGGTTTCTCTAAGAAACTTCTTCCAGTTCATGATTTTCCCCACTGCTATATTTTGCAGCTCCTCTGAGACATGTTCCCAGCTGGAAGATATGACTGCAGGCTAGAGTGAAACAGCACCTGCCTGCAGAGACGTCAGCATAACTCCTGAGACTTAATGTTGTCTGGATGTGAGGGAGGAACCAGAACACAGAAAAAAAACCACAAACTAACAACTTTAAGTATTAAATGGATTATGGAGGTGGATTGTGATATGAGAGTAACTGGATTTCTCCCTAAAGTGATTACTGCCACAGGAACTTGTATCATACACTTTCTTTGAGACTTCATTTAGATGTTTTTTTATGGTTAAAGCCCTTTCAATGTCACCGTGCCATACAGACCCTTAGCAGAGGGAGATATTACTGTTAATAACAGTGCTTTCATGGGAAGCTTATGTCATTGGATCATAGATGAATCAGGATGCTGAGTCTGAATCCATAGTGGATCCAGTCCTGAGTGAGGCACTAAGTAACACCTTTGGTGCAAGTACAAATCTTGGCCAAATGTTGTTGTCCCAGGTATTTGATGGGATAAACCTTGGAGATTTGTAAGATTCCAATTTTGAGGTGAGATAGAGATGGCTCCAGCAGTCATGTTTCTTGGCTTGGCCACCACTCAGAGAGACCAGTAGGGATTGAAAAGACCTGAAAAAGTCTGATAGACTTTTCTAAAACTAAAGGACAACCTCAACTTTATCATCAGATGGACTGACACTCATTTGACCTGACTAGCCAGTCCTAAAATACACATCTTGGAAGCCAAAGCATCTTCTGGATCATGCATGAAGGGGAAGAATAGGGACAACAGTGTGGTAGAAATCCTTGGAGAAATCCTCAGGGCAGTGATACCAACCCTGTCTTTATCCTGTCTCTTGTGATCAGGGACTCCTTCTGGTGCAGGGCTGCTCTTCTACCATGCCTCCATGCAAATGGAGGTGCAAATGCCCAGCAATGGGGACAGTGGGGGCTGGCCCTGGTTCACAGGGGTGCACCTGAGATGATGGTTCTGCTCCCCAGGGAGATGGGTCTCTCACAGTGCTGCCAGGGGATGTTGTGGGGAGTGCCCATATCTACCTATCTAACAGCTTGCTGGTGGCACCAGTGTAGGAGAGGAAGCTGAAGCAATAAGTTAAGCAGATGTATCTTTCAGTACCTGCTTGTTCTTGTCACTGTGACTTTCTTGTGAGCATTGGAACACTGGCTGTTTTATTCTCAATTTCTCTGTAGTTCAAGGATTATCCTTGCATAAGAAGGAAAAAAAAATCAACAGCCAAAAAATATTCAAATTGACAGATATTTTAAGGGTATCTCCATGATTCAGGATCTGCCCTGCCCAGTTTCCAGAAGCCAGAGAATATTTATCCCAGTGTAGCCTAACGGTGAAATCTCAGGATGCAAATAAAACAAGCCCATGTTATCACTTTGGACCTTTATTTAGTCGATTTCGAGCCAGTCTTTTGATGTTGAGGAATCTGACCCTTAGTTTAGGATGCTGGCCAGACTACTGAAGGTGGAGGAGTTGGCAGTTGGCCTGTTGGCTCAGTTGGCAGCAGACTGACCTGTCACACTGGGTCACCAGGAAGAGCAAAACACGGCCAGGCCTCCTGATGTAGCTCAAGAAAACGCAGTTTGTCTGGAGAGCACAGGTGGGATTTTAAGCAACAGAGAAAAAGGAAAAAAAGACAGCAGGGAGAAGATGCTTCTATTGAAGACACCTACATAAAACCTCTGCTTTAATAGCGCTAATTGGTGTTTGACTTTAGTCAGACCCAAAAGATAGAGATAAATGAACAAGCTGTAGAAAGAATGATCCTCGCTGGAGCTGCCTGGTAGGGAGAGACAGGGAAAGCACGGAGGTTAAAAGTCTAATGACAAGCATCCTTAATGATTGCTCTTCCTGTATTCCCTCTGGGTAACATTTCCTGACTCTAAATTGTCTTAAAACCACTCTAACACGGCTGAAACATTTCTAAATATAATTCAGCTCAACTAACATTAAAGAATGTAATGGAGTTTCAGGAAAGAAAATCAAGAGCAGTGAGGGTTTTTTTAACCATTACATGTCGTTCAGAGCAGGCCAAATGGTGCACGAATTTGGGTAAAACGAGGGAGACAAAACTGTTGTTTGATCTGGAGTGGAAGTTCACCGGTCTGCAGTGGTACATGGGTTCCCTGCAGAGCATCTCCCCTCCACGGCGAGTGTAAACCCCTGCACTGTGACAATAATAGAAACTCCACCCACACTCCCCTGGGAAAAAAAAAAAAATCACAGCAGCTTTCTGAAACAAAATTAAGAGTTGTCACAGACAGCGATTTCTCGGTGCTGGGCAAATAGACCTCTCCTTTGGTGGTCACAGGTGTATGCTGGAGGCTTGCATTGCCTCTTCTGCAGCAGCCTGAACTCACCAGCTTCTCCAAAGAGACGCGGAGCTTGCCGGCAGAAAATGGCTTAAAAGCACAATTAACTTTCTGTAACAATAGCCTCTTTATTCTTCATTATGAAAAGGCCTGAAAGGGAATTTTGTTTTCCAAGATAGACGTGAAATGAAGCTCTATCAGAACAAGTAACCTTGCAAACCAGACACAATAGCCGGTATCTACCCATCGCTTCCTCCCTTGCCCTCCCAAGGCAGTGCACAGCAGCTCGTGAAAAGCGTGGTTTTGTCTGCTCCCCTGCTTATAAATTACACTCATTAATAATATTTTCATTTCATGTGAGAGCAATAAAATAATAAATGTGCCTCCCCAGTTCCTGCTTTGCTCGGGGCCAAGCTCCCTGCCTCTCTCGGGCAGGAAGGTCAGCGCGGAGGGCTGGATTCATGCCCGTTGTTTAGAGGCTCTTTTAGCTGCCACGTTCAGATAATGCCACTCTCCCCCTTCGCTGACCTTCCCTGGTCCAGCCCCAAAGCTGATCTACAACCTGTTAAAGGCACTCTCCCAAACAGCACAGATTCAGGCTCCAGGTACAAAACCCCCATGATGAACCTATATGTGCGTTTACATCATCCAGCATTTGAGCAGTTAATGAAGCTAATGGCCAGGCTCATGCTTTGGCTCAATTTCCATGGAGCAGATGTGAATGAAGATACCTGAGACAGCTTCTCCTGTCCTTGAGGGATTCCAGACCCAGACTTGCCTCTGAGCATTGCTGCTCGAGTCTGTCTGTACTTTCCTATCAACAAATGTGAGGATGATGCAGTTGGTTTTAGTACCAGCCAAATACTTTTCTTCTTTCAGTCACCTTTGGAAAGTCCAGAAATATGAACAAAACTGGAATGAGTGGGATACACACACAAGGTCCTGGAGAAAAAGAACTGGAAGTGCCATATGAGTTTTAGAGCCAGCAAATAAAATACACTGTAAAAGCATGAAAAAAGAAGAAAAAATGGAAACTAATAAATTCCCAAATAGTGTCAATCAGGAAAAACTGATCTGTTCTGATAGAAGAAAGGTAGAGGAACCTTAGGCACAAAACCTAGTGGAGTAGTCGCTAGGCACCAAAGCTGGGTGCTAGGTGCTATTTGAAGAGTAACCAAAGTCCACGAGTGAATTAGGGAAAGGGTTCTCTTAGCAAATAAGCTAGGAAAAGCCTGGGGAAAGGATTTGTTTTCCCAAGCTTTGTCAGAAGGTCAATAGCAGAGCTGAGATGTGAACGGTGCTTCCTGCTGGCAGCAGTGTGCAAGACTCATCTCCCCAGGGAGCAGGAAGGAGTGGTGGCCAGTTACTAGACTCTTTGGACCTTATAAGTAACAGGTTTGGTGGAATTCAAAGGGAAGAACATGGCTCCTTTTCCCTGGTAAAAACACTGTATTACTACATCCCAAATCAGTCTGTGGAAAAGTTTTCAGGGAGCCTGTTGATTTTACAAGGCAAGAAAGGGTCACATCTTTAGACTGCAGTATAGTAGGACCTGATGGCTAAGAGGTCCCAAGGCCTTTTAGAGATCTGACCTGAGTCTGGGGGTCAGGAAAATGTAAGGGTTGCTCAGATTGAGGGCTAGCGTGGAGCAAGTGTGCTCACTGCTCCATAGACAGTGGTGGTGTACTGAGAGGTGCAGGTGGGTGTTCAAACCCATCTGGGGGCACAACTGGAGCTCTATAGCTGAGGAAAGCCCAAAGCTGGTGTAGCAAGGCTGGGGGCAGACAGATGGGGAGAGGGAGAGGAGAACAGGACAGAACTTATGTACACCAAAGCTATTCCTATACCGGACAAATAAACAGAGCCAGAGCACTGGTCCAAGTGCAGTTCATGATCATTCACAAGGTTTTTTTGCTTGCTGGCACTCTTTTTCACCAAGATCAACAGTGAAGATCCAAACGTGGTTCAAGTGATAAAACAGGCCAAAGGCATCCTAAGAGCCAGGGTGGGCAAGGCTGCCTGGTTCTGGTGTGGGGAAGAAAGCTTAGTATTTTGGAAGAGAGCTGTGCCCCCTGGGCCAGGAGATGGTCTTTGGCCTGCTTTATTAGTAGCATAGATATGGTCTGATAGTGTCTGTGCACTAGCCTTGGGAAGTCAGGGCATACAGTAATCAAGTCACACCGCCTGCGTGACTGCTCAGCTCAAATGACTTCTGGCATTACAGGCAGTGTATTCCCGTACCTAGGAGGAGTTATTAAATCCGTGCAAAGCCCATGAGTGCTCAGATCCATCTTCTACAGGCACAGAAATAAATCCCCCTTCCCTTCTGCAGGTAGTTACTTGCCTGCTCAGGCTCCTTGTACATGCATGTGTGTATGTGATTTGCATGGAGCAAAGGCTGTCAGGTTTTTTTTTTCTGTGACTCTGTGTGTAACATCAGCAAGGAAGCACTGGCTGTGCCTGTCCCCAGGTTGGTTTCCTACTTCTCCAGAGGGAACTGCTCTCTCAAGGTGCAGGAAGAGCCTCAGGCCAAGAGGTGATGAATGCAAGAGGGTAGGACTGAGCTGCTTTACCATCAGGTAAAAAACATCTGCAGGAACTCATATGGGAGGGGGTATCTCAGAGGATGGAGGGGAGGAGAGACAGGGCAGAGAAAGACAGGGATGAAGCACGGGGAACAGCAAGACTCATTCAGCAGAGGCTGTGGCAGGATTCAGGCAGGATTCTCACATATAGCCGTATCTAGGACCCCAGTTAGAATCATAGAATAATTTAGATTGGAAAAGACCCTTGGGATCATCGAGTCCAACCATCTACCCTACACCATATCCCCCAACACCACATCTAAATGACTCTTAAACACATCCAAGGATGGCAACTCAACCACCTCCCAGGGCAGGTTAGTGGACATTTGCAGTTTCTTCTCTGAATCTTCCTTAGACCTAAGCCAGACTAAATGGAAATAAATAAAGGTGTGTCGATTTACCCAAACTACATGTCGAGATGTTGCCATATGCAAAAAATTATGACTCTCACTCCCCTTGTGAAGATCATGGTGGATCGTACAAATTGTTTCTGCAATGACTATTGTAAACCAAGACCCTTCACTATAGACAGCCCTGCAGGACCTCCATCCCTGCAGTGCATGGTTGTGTCTTTGGTTTAGGCTGGAGACTACTTATCTGAAGCAGGAAGGCTCCACCAACATCTTTGCAATCTGCATTAAGGCAAGGAAAATTGCTGTCACATTCAAGCTGTCTTGGAGATAAACTGAGTGGGCTTATTTTAAAACTCCTGGGTGACAGAATTATAGCAGAAAGTGTCTATCCTTTCTGAGGAACAGGCATACATGTTGTGGCAGCTCTTCTCTCCAGGACCTCGAGGTTGCCACAGGTCTTCCCAGTGCTCCAGCAAGAGCCTTATCCTGGTCAGGTGGAAGGTGTTTGGTTGGCAGCTTGTGACCATCTCACCTTTTGCATTTCCCTTTGCTGCTCAAGAGTGGGTTGAAGTGCTCACTGGTAGATCTTGCCCTGCTTCATCCTTTCTGTTTGCTGGCTCCAAAGTGAGTTCTCAACCAGTTTCAGAAACAACACCTCCACACTGTTTTCTCTGCTGTCCTACTATCTTCCAAGTGCCACCACATTGGAAATTACCACAAAAGCTTTTACTACTGTCAGATGACAAGCATGAGCCAGAAAGGATCCATCTGAGGACAGGGCAAAGAGGGACAAGCCTGAAGTTTGCAAGCAAAAGCAGTCAAGACAAACACAAGCTGTCCCAGCTTTGGGACAACTCACCACTCTGGAGAGCGTGGTGGTGATGTTTCTTGTAAGGTCACCCAGCCTGCATTTTAGCAAGCACAATGAACTCGCTGGGCTTCCTCCTGCTACAGCAACATATGGTGGTGGGAGGGTGATTGACTGGTACAATGTGATTTTCAATAAAATGTCTTCAAGCCAGAAAAGTTCCAGGTGACTAGAAGTAAGCAATCATTGTGCCAATCTTTCAGCAAAAAAGGGTCACGCGTTGAGTACGGCAACTTGAGGGAATAAGGCAGCTTTTTATAGCGAGTAATATCTCTTCTGACAGTGCTAGTGAACTGCTTCAAACCACACTTGGCTGGGAATGTGCTAAGATGAATAGCTTTGTCTTTCAGTAAGTATTACCGGGAGCACTAGAAAGAATGAGAAATGGTCTGTAAAGTAAGCAATAGCTGAAAATCCTCTTCTCTGTTAACCTTATTGTAAAGAAACCCTTGCAGTGTGAGGAGGAGAAAAAAAAAATGTGTAAGGAAGTGCCCCTGAGGAGGAAGAAAAATGCACCCCAAAGGGAAACCTGGAAGTTTTTATGAAGGAGCGTGGAGTGTTAAGGATTAGGTGTGGTGAGCTGGAATATCACAGTCCACTCTGGCACTAGTCTCATCATTCATTCCTGTTTACTTTAGTGTTACAGTGGTGGATTGAGACCTTGTCTGGGTCTGGGTGCATGGTATGAGAGGTATTGTTTGTCCCTGTGGGAAGGGAGAGATGGAGAGAACTGCCTAAATAAACAGCGGGACCTTTTCCTCCTTTTTCCAGCCTGTCCAAGGTTACACTGAGAAATTGGGGCCACACATGGAAGTGGACACACATCTCCTGCACCTTCACAGTCTGATCCGTTGCTGGTTGATGCATCTTACAAGGGCTTAGGACTGGGAGATGGGGAGGCTTTCCTGGTGGGGGCTTCATATCCTGGAGATCAAATTAATGGACTATGTTTTCAGGCTTTCAAGGGAGTTGTGGGCTTTTTCACAGTTCTGGGGCAGTGGAGGGAAAAGTATGTGGAAATGTTGGTTTAAATTGTGATGGTTTATTTCTGAGAAAGCTGACACTGTGGCTCGTGTCCTCCCAGATGTGATCTTGTAAGGACTGGAAAGCATAAGAGGACTTACCTTTACCGTCCCCAGAACTAAGCTCCTGGTCCTGAGCACCTCTCATGAAATTTGGGCTGGGAGCTGAGCTGCTCTATGGCAGCCACTCTCCTTGGTATGTGCCAAACCTGCCCCTTGCTCAACTGAGCCCTAACATGTGCAGAATAATTAACATCCCTGTGAGTCACCCCCTCTAACAAGCTCTCCTCTCTTTGTACAACCATCAACCAGTACTCTTCCATAGAGCCTTTCTTTTGCATACCAGTCTGTCAAAAGACCTCTTCTTTGCTATAAAGTGCTTGTAGCCCCAGTATTTTTTTGAGAGCTCTTCAAGAGAAAGCCCTCTTAGCACACCTAGACATGCATTACTAGTACACAGTGTTTACTAATTATTATCTTAATGTAAATTGGCTGATTCACTGTGCCATGGCTCAGTCTGCTAATAGGGAAAAACTCTTTAGTGCTGCTATTTTTCTAGATTGAGTAATAGGCGAAAAAAAAAAGTGTGAGAGAGGAATCAGAGACACCCCCAGAAAACAGTCGTGTGCCTTGTACTGTGGCTGTCAGAGCATATGGTCTTTTATGGGACTCCAGGCTCCATCAACTCAGAAAGAAAATCTTTCCACTCTGTCTAGTCAGAGAGCACGTCTGCTCATCTCTGACCCTGTCACCGGAGCATCTGGCAGGAGTTATGAACTCTCTATCTTCTTGTGTTAAACCTGAGGTTATTGGTTGTTTTGGTATTGTTATTATTTGTTTTTCCCTAGGGGGAAGAAAAGAGAAAGGATATATCTACAAGAAATGATAACCAGATGTTTAGTATTTCCATTTCAACTCAGGCTTTTCTCAGACAGATCTTCCTCACTGATTTAATCAGAGAAACCTTCCCTTCCACACTCATCTCCAAATGCAGCTCCATGTAGTTGTAGGTCTGCTTGTTTCCTTTTGGATGTCGGATGGGGCTTTGAGCAACGGGGTCTGGTGGGAGGTGTCCCTGCCCAGGGCAGGGGTCTTGGAACTTGATGATCTTTAAGGTCCCTTCCAATCCAAACTATTCTGTGATTCTTTTCTCCAGGTGGATCTCAGATGTGCCCTTGTTCTGCATGCAGAGGCAGGAGATCTGTTCTGGAGTGAGGGAGGAAAAATGATGTAGTTACTTGATTGACCTAGATGCTGAGATCCTGTCACATACATGGGGCAAGGGGCACCTTTGTGGGTCTGAGTTAGGAGCTGAAGGACTCAGGGGAGCTGGAATCCCTCACGGTTTCTTTTTTACCAAATCCCACCCAGGGATGGAGCAGTAAGCTCTAAAAAGGTGAGTGAAACCCCATTTAGAATCATCAAATTTCCTAGGTTGGAAGGACCATTTGGATCATCCAGTCCAACCATCAACCCAACACTGACAAAACTCATCACTAAATCATATCTCTAAGTGCTTCATCTACCTGTCTTTCAAATACCAGCAGGGATGACGATTCCACCACTTCCCTGGGCAGCCTGTTCCAATGATTAATAACTGTTTCAGAGTAAAAATTTTTCCAAATATCCAATCTAATCCTCCCCTGGTGCAACTTGAGGTCATTTCCTCTTGTCCTATTTCTTGTTACTTGGGAGAAGAGACTGACACCCACCTCTATAACCTCCTTTCAGGGAGCTGTAAAGACTGATAAGGTCTCTAATCGATAAGTGATTTGGGACAGCCAAGAAGTGGGGGAAGAGTGTGAATGATCACCAATCCTTGCTCCTTAGCTGGGAAACCCATATGGTTCAACATAAACGAGTAGGCCAAACCTGGTCAAGCAGATCATTTTCCCCAATGCCTTTTTGTCAGGACAATGAGCACAGGATGTGCTCTTCCTGTCCCAGCCCAGTGCTTGGATGATGATGACAAAAGTGGCTGTCTGAAATCCAGAAATCGGGGCATGTTGCACTTGCCAGGGGGATGTGCAGAGCTGCAGCCATGGTTATCAGCACTGAAAGGCTCAGCCAGCATTCACGTCTGTGCATTTCCTTCTAGAAGACACCTCTCACAGACATATGGCCAAACGTCTTCAAGTCACTTAATGATTTTTGGCCAGGGTTTATCTCAAATCAAGGCCTTCAGCAGAGGTTAAACTGTCCCCTTTTTATCCCTGATTATCTGAATTGCATGCCACTGAAATTTCCTCCAAGCTCCTGCTATTGTAAATGATTCCATGTTAATAAAGTCTGGGTGGACATTTGAAGAGTTAACAGTATATTTTTCTTTGGCATAATTGATGTTTACTCCTTTTTTAGTTTGAGATACAAAAAAGCCTAGAAGGCATAGGGGACTTTAAGATCTCCTTTATACCCTTAATTCCTGAAGATCATTACAATCAAGGAGACTTTAAATCCCCAGATAAGTCTCAGCAGAGGGATGATGAATAGATAAGAAGCAGCAGCAGTGCATTGCAATAATATTCATCCAGAGATCTACCATGGTACTTACACTGAGGAGAAGAGCTTGCAAAACAAAAGTGAGGTGGGAGGAGGGGTGGGCATTTGGCTAAAACAAAAGTGTGAGCAGTACTGTGCGGATGAATCACACTTTTCTCATAAAAAACAAGTAGTCCCATGATACCACCAGGGCTAAAGGAGTTTGATTTCCGGCAGAACCACATGTCTTCATTTGGGGTGAACGAAACACTTCTTATCAGTCCCTCCTCCCCCTGATTGCTCCTTCTCCTTAAAAATTGCCTTTAAGGTGCTTTTGGTCCTAGTGATATTTGATTAACATCAGCCAGTGTGTTTTATACTACTTTAAAGGGAAGATGAAGAGAAAACCGAGCTTTTCTTCCTCATGAAATTGGAGAACCAAGGCTACCTCTTTCTCACCCCCCTACCTATTTTCCCCCTGTAACACTGATGTCCTAGGTTCAAAACACACCATTTTTTTTTTTTTTTTTTTTTTTTTTTTTTTTATTCTAGGACTTTAAGATCTCCTTTATACCCTTAATTCCTGAAGATCATTACAATCAAGGAGACTTTAAATCCCCAGATAAGTCTCAGCAGAGGGATGATGAATAGATAAGAAGCAGCAGCAGTGCATTGCAATAATATTCATCCAGAGATCTACCATGGTACTTACACTGAGGAGAAGAGCTTGCAAAACAAAAGTGAGGTGGGAGGAGGGGTGGGCATTTGGCTAAAACAAAAGTGTGAGCAGTACTGTGCGGATGAATCACACTTTTCTCATAAAAAACAAGTAGTCCCATGATACCACCAGGGCTAAAGGAGTTTGATTTCCGGCAGAACCACATGTCTTCATTTGGGGTGAACGAAACACTTCTTATCAGTCCCTCCTCCCCCTGATTGCTCCTTCTCCTTAAAAATTGCCTTTAAGGTGCTTTTGGTCCTAGTGATATTTGATTAACATCAGCCAGTGTGTTTTATACTACTTTAAAGGGAAGATGAAGAGAAAACCGAGCTTTTCTTCCTCATGAAATTGGAGAACCAAGGCTACCTCTTTCTCACCCCCCTACCTATTTTCCCCCTGTAACACTGATGTCCTAGGTTCAAAACTTTTTTTTTTTTTTTTTTTTTTTTTTTTTTGGCACAAATAGAATGCAAAGACTGCTTTTAAGACTACTGATATGGGGTTGTGTCCTTAATGTGCTTCCTGAGGCATATGTTGCTTATCAGCATCAGAGGGAATGCAGTGGGTGAGAAGGCCCTTGGGTCTGACTCCATATGCCATCTCTTGTGCCCTTCTGCAATGTTGAGCCACTGTCCTGTACTCAGGAACATTGATTCTCTTCCAGGAAGGATGAAAACAGGCAACACCCTTAAACTCAGGTATCTCACATTAAGGCATTAGGTATTTCCTTGTGTCCTCTGGATCTGTAGTATTGTCCTGTGTGGGAGATTAGGGCCAGGTCTGGAGTCCTGTCTGCTGTCTACGTGGTTTCATTTTCAGAGATGTTTCAGAACAGAGGACAAGAATAGAATCATAGAATCATAGAATGGTTTGGGTTGGAAGGGACCTTAAAGATCATCTAGTTCCAATTTCCCTGCCATGGGCAGGGACACCTCCCACTCGACCAGGTTGCTCAAAATAGATTCTATATTCAACCCCCCTGGACGCAGGAGAAGCGTGTTTGCAGCAGGAGATGGGTCTCTTGGTTGGATCTTTCTTGGCTTTGTGGGGCTGGTCTTTAGGAAAAGAGGCTGAGTCTCCTGGGGATCATACAGCACCAGCTAAAGTGACATGTCAGCATATTTGTCTGATCTAATCTGGGATTTCAGGCTCAAGAAAGCTGGTGCTGACCTATTGTTTTGTCTAATAAAATGCCAGAGTCAGAAGGCAGCTAATTGTGAAACAAATCACTAAGGAAACCCAACTGGAGAGTTTGGTTAATTGTGATTCCTTGTTTTTTTTCCTGTCTTAGAATGTGATATCTGGTTCTCCCAGGGGCAGAGAAAGACTTGCCTCAGCAAAATTAGTATGATACTGTATATATAAAGTCCAAATCAACTCTGTGCCTGTCTGTCTGTCTATCTATCTCATTAACACCTTTCTTTTCCACTGCTTTTGGTGAAGCAAAAAATGACCTTTCAAATCAAACACTTTTGAGGCCTATTACAGAAAGCTTTCATATTTCAAAATTATTTCAGCTTCATAATAAAGACCTTTTTTCCTTCCTCAATCTCCTGCTTCCTGCTTAGAACAAAAAGTAATGTTGTCTTGACATTCCACCTCCTTTTAAAAATTTTTATGTTTTTCCCCAAACAGTTTCCCATGTTGGAAATAGCTAAATAAACAATCCTACAAACAAGAAAGTGAAATTGAAAGTCTGCTAATCAAGAACTTTCTCAAAGATAGAGAAGTTTAAAAATTTTAGAAGGTGTTGCAAAAGATAAAATGAAAGAGAAACATAAAGAAAATTTAAAGGAAACAAGCAAGATTCTTAAAGTGTTTGAAGTATTTTTAAAAATAAAATGTTTGCCACTATCAACTCTGAAAACAATTGAAACATGTCTGAACTTTTCTTTTGGTAATTACTCTTATCTTCAATGTGGGGCACTGAATAAATATTCTGGGACCTCCTGCCAGTATCTGCTCTATAATGGGAAATATGATACTGAAGCAAGTGGTCTGAATTCCCCCAAAACTTCTGGATATACATCTGGAGGGACTATGATAGTTAACGATGCAATGGATGTTCTTTCTCTTGCCTTTTTACAAGCTTCGAGAGAAGAAAGAGAAAAGAATATTGAAGCTGAGAAGGGAAAGCTTGTGGTCCAGAAAGACTGCAAAGACTGACTGAGATTGTGGAGGCTGCTTATGTTCACCTGGGTAAGACCTTCATCTGTATATTTCCCAGTCTTCCTGTGAATGTGTCTGCAAAGGTGGTAAGCAATCTCTAAGAAAAGCTAAGAAAGCAAAGTAAAAAAATAAAGAGGAGACTGCTGGCATTGATGGACATGTGTACTGCTACCACACTGTAATTTATAATTTACAGAACTTTGTGAATTTGACATGATTCTAGAAATGTCGTTGTAAGCTAGAAGGAGAGAAAATGGTTGAATACAAAATGAATTCATTATTTGTAGGAGACAGAAAATGAGTGAGTCAGTTGTTTGAAGAGTGTATTAATGAAATACAGATCACCAGTGCCCCAAAGCTGTGAGCAAGTTGTCCCTTCAGCGTTTGTCAACCTGTTTGAGAAAATACTTGAAATCTTTTCTTTCCAAAAGGCAACAAAAGTTTCAGATCTTTTACTTGCACATTCAATCTCAAGATCCAAGCTTTGCCTCTTTCAGTGAAGAAGCCATTTGTGTCAAGAAGCAAGTCAGGGTCATGGGTAGGGAGTGTACAGCATCTTCAGCAGCAGTTGACCACTCCATAGGAGAGCCTGCAGTTAGGTTGCAGTTGGGTTGGTGTGCAGGTGTGTATGGAACGCCCAGGAAGTAACATTCAACCTTTCATCTTCCTATTTTCTGAATAAAAGAGCAGCTGAGTCCCCCTAGCTTTAGACCTCCACCCTTCAAACAGTATGGGAAGCAGGCATCGGTTTGCAAACAGGGGACATTACCATCATCAATCACATTTCCAGGTAATTGAGTTGCTTTAATGCTACCTGGGCAATTGCATAAAATTTAGCCATCTAAATTTGTAGGATCGTTGACTTTTTACACTGAGCTAAAAGATGCCATTCTTGGTGAGTGATGGACTGGAAACCAAACACGGGCGGATGAGCTTTACAAGTCTTGTCTGAGAGCACTATTCTTAATGCTTCTACTGGAGGCAGGAGTCATCTTCACAGCGGCTGACCTTCAAAGTGGATGTCTTGCTGAGGATCTTGCAACTTCAGCTAATCACTGGCAATAACATAAATGTCATGGCATGGACTGATGCTTTTCAACAGTCATGATAGGAAGTATCTGTAGGTGAAATGAGGACGCTGCATGTTCTGTCTGGTTGCCTATGTCCCAGCCATTTACCACAGGGTCTAGTTTCTGAAGGGCTCTTACATGAAGATTCATTGCTCTATATTCAAATGCATATTTAGGTCAGTCTTCTGCTAATAAACAAGAAAGACTTTTTGTTTCCCAGCTGTTAATTTCTTTAATGGAAAAGGTAACACCAGCAAACAGCACTGAATGAAGAGGTGAAATACATCCCTTCAGGCTGCTTGGGAGGGATTTGGTCATTGGATTTGATGGAGCCAAATTCTTTCATCCGAGAACTTAAAGGAATAGAAGAAGCTTCACAGATACTGCATCCTTTCTCCTGACATTTAAGAGAGAAACTTAACCACTGCATGCCACAGGCTGTGGGTCTTTCTGCTATGGCAGTTAAAGAGCTGCCTCTGCTCGTGCCTTTTATTCCTACAAATTCTTACCCATCCTACTTTCATTTTCTAGAGGATCTCTGAAACTAAAGATATCTTCCAGTCATTACCAGGAAGAGGTGCTCTCAAGCCACAAACTTTAAAGCAAGAGAGATGGATTCCATAACCCAAACCCACGAGCCATTGATTTCTGCAAGAGTTATCACAGAAGAATCCCAGCACTTAACAAACAGATCAGGAACTAATGAGGAAAAAAAAAAATCAATCACATTGCAAGTCAAAACATGTTACTTTCTCTTTCCAAAGAACTGAAAATAAGATTAACCTTCCAGCAGAACTTTCTTTGAGTCTAAGGATAGCTTTTGACCCAAATGTCTATTGACGTCTTCCTTTTTGTTGGCAAAACAGAGGTCATCACTTTAGGGAGCCTGTGCTGTTGAAATGAATATAACAAATTACCATTAAATCAAATGAAGTCTCTCAATGGTTTTGGACAGCAAACTGCTGGGTCTTGATCTTAAACCTCAATAATGTTTCCAAAATGAGTTTTCGCCACGGAGCTCTGTCAGTGGGGCTGCAGTTATAGAGAGCAGGGGAATGACTTAATCACCAAGAAGAGATTCAAAGAGCCACCAGGATCAGGGGAGCATGGGGATATTTGTCTCCTGGGCTGGTACAGCCGGTCTCGCAGTGAGCACCTATTAGCGATGCAGCAAGACATTGCATGGTAATTACTTTGAGCCCTGCTGCAACACCATAAAGCAAAGCTAAGTATTCGTGCATGGCACCACTTCTTTGTCAGTAGGCTTGCACATCAGATAAGAAATTAAAGGTTTCTCTTTCTACTTTGCACAAAGGGAGGTGAAATGTCGTCCTTTTGTGTTCGGTGGTCCAAACAGAAAATTATTTCACATCCTGCTGTGACATCATGGGAGATATCTCAGATGTTGCATGTGTGAGATGTTCTGACAAGTTCCCATGTGTCGTGCAGGTGTGTACAAACTTACTGGACCTACTGTGTGTGAGAAAAGTCCTGGCTGAGACTATGGCAGCTGCTCTTCAGACACATAGCAAAAGAGGAGTACACCTGTAAGACTGAGTTAAATTGGTTAGGCAAACAAAGTTTATGGATGAGGAGGAAGGGAATATTACTTTCTTTTTACTGATGGAGAGCTGAGATCCAGCTCTCTAAGCCCTTGGTGAAACCTGAGGCTGGATTCTCAAAACAGCTCAGTCCCCACCACACACTGAGCCTAGCCTTCCCAGCTGCAAATGCGGAATTATTTGTAAAATTTTCCTTGAGGTGATTTGTTCAAGGGCAATGATATTTGTACCACATGAAATCTTATGAATCCTTTTCCTTATGTGGCTCTGTCTGTAAACCAAAGGGGGATGCCACAGTCTACGCCACTGTCATGGGCAAGTAGTGTCAGAACTGCACACAGGGATCTGGGTTGTTAATTTAATGCCATTAAATCCATCAGCCTACTGCAAAGCTATAAAATACAAGCCTCCCTTAGCATCTGGGCATTTTACAGCTACACCTATCAGGCTAGATCCAGGCTGGAAATGCCACGTTCTGTAACTAACGGCTCGGTGAGGCATTGAATACACCCAGAGAACAAGAGCTGCTCTTTCTACACCCTGCACTAAACCTAACCCTGACGATAGACACAGCATGAAAACTCCATTTCCCACAGAGAACAAGGGCCAGATTTTGCCTTTCAACTGAGAAAAGGCTTGTGCTAGAATGGAGTTACAGGAGATGTAGGAGACTGGCACGTACATCACCTGATGGAGATGAACCTCCACCTACAGTGGGCATCTGAGGTTGACCCTTGTTGACCTGCAGTGCTATGATGTTCTAGCTGATGGCTGCCTACCTTTCTTTCCATTTATTACATTCTTCTAGCACAGGTTCAACACCTGCGTCTGATAAGGTCTAAGACTCATGGTATAGCTCTGAGGACTTACATCAAAGGTTATAAAATTTTGCATTACGTGATAAACTTTGAAAAACCTACCAATCCCTGTCCTGTGCTCTTGTTTCAGTTTTCCACTCCACAACAGATACAGGATGAAACAAGAGGAAACGGCAGCCCCTGGCGTGGTTTAGAAACCTTTAACCAAGAGGAAAGGTTAATGGAGTAGAGTTAATGCAGTTCAGTTTATTACCAATAGAAAAGAAGAGAGTTTGAGATGACTTGGCAGAAATCTTCAGCCTTAGGAAGGAAAAGGGTGATAGCGGGTTGTTTTCACTCTGATGTCATGGTGAATAAACTTGGGACATATTTTAAAACAGGGATTATTCAGGAGATGCGCCACATCAAGCAAAGGGAAGAAGATCTAAGCAGTGAGCTACTAGTCAACTCAGGAGCTTGCACATAATAAGGATAACAGTTCTCCAGATCTTCTAGTTTGCCTGTTTTCCAGCAAAATCTACAAACACTGTCCTTGATTGTTGACATTAATATATTGTTGAGGAGAGGCAGCTCTGTAAGTTATGCCAGAGGACACCCTTATGCAGGTAGGTGAGTACCTGCTACTCAAGATGGAACAAGGTACTATATCTTCACAATTTTTGGGAAATATTATGGTTTTGCCTTTTCCTGTGGCAGGTAGGTGAGTACCTGCTACTCAAGATGGAACAAGGTACTATATCTTCACAATTTTTGGGAAATATTATGGTTTTGCCTTTTCCTGTGGCTTAGCTTTTCCACTTGGTAAATAGGGGGAATGTGGTACGCCTCAACACACATACATCAGTTGTTGGTTTGTGAATATTTACAGAGAGCTTGAATGGGAGGGGGTGAATAAGCACAAAACGTTTTCTCAACCCAGCTAATGAATTTGTAACTTCTGGCATCTTTTTTAATGTAACCCCCATTCAATCAATTTGCAATTAACTCTAGCCCTGACACTTACGGCTGCTTGAGCAAGCAATACATCTGTGTGCTAGAAACCAGTCTGCTTGATAGGATCTGTGTGAAAAATTGCTACTTGTTGAAAGATAATATGGGAGAATGTCTGCACCTCTTAATGAGTTGGAATTGGGGTTTATTGTGCTGAAGGAAAATTGTGTTCTGTCTCAGGGACCTCATTACCTGATCGTATATCCTCATGGTGCCTCTTACAGTTCGGTGGGGAAGTCTCCCAGTGAAGTGCACTAGGAGTTTCTTCAGCCCTTAATGTGAGTACTGTGGGTTTGAAGTAGGGTCTGGTGGCACCACTGTGCTTTAAGACACACTGCTCACTAGGTAATCTCAAGAGATGACGCAAAGCTTTGGAAGTTAAATTAGCTCTTAATTAAGAGAATTTAAAGAAATGTAAGGGCTCTTAACTGCTCTTACCACTCAAGCCATGATTAAGATCTTGCATCTAGGACTCAATAACCCTGTGCAATGATGTGGGTTGGTACTGACTGGCTTGTAAGAAGCTTTATAGAAAAGGAACTGGGTTTTTTTGGCAAACAGCAGGTTGCACATGAGTCAGTAGTGCATTCTTGTGGCAAATTGGGTAGTATTAGCCAGTAAGTCAATGAAAATTATTCCTCTCCTCTGTCCACCATTTTTGAGACCACTTCTGGAGTACTGTATCCAGTTCTGGGCTTCCCAGAGCAAGAACGACATGAGCATACTGGAAGGGTCATCAATATGTTCAACATCCTGGACCACATGACTTAGGAGGAAAGGCTGAGAGCTGGGTCTGCTCAGCCTGAATGAGAGATGCTTGGAAGCATCTTATTGCCATCTGCAAATATCTAGTGGAGCCTGTCCTCTCAGAGGTGCACGGTGGAAGGATTAGAGGCAATACTCACATGTTGGAACATAGGGAATTCTTAGTAGATATAACAGCAAAACAAAATAATCATGCGGCTGTTTAAATACTGGAAAGGGCTGCCCAGAGAGGTTGTGGGCTTTCCATCCTTACTGATATTCAAAACCTGGGAAGACAAGCTCTGAGCAACCTGATCTATTTGGCCATCCTTGAGCATGGGCTCTTTTCCAACCTGTTATTATAGACTATTAGTCTATAAAACAGACTGTCCTCTCATAAAGACAGACTTTTCCTTTTACCAGCTGATGAAGCTCTCCGGTGAGGTTATCCTAACCCGTATCAGTGAAATTGAATGAACTTGCTTTATATGGTCTAACCAGTAAAGACAGACTTTTCCTTTTACCAGCTGATGGAGCTCTCCGGTGAGGTTATCCTAACTCGTATCAGTGAAATTGAATGGACTTGCTTTATATAGTCTAACCAGTACATCTTCACTAAAGAAGCGTATTTTTGAATGCAACAAGTCAAGAAACAAGAAAATGAATTCTTTCTTGAGAGGTGGTGACCTCCAGCAGAGTGTGAATAAAAAAAAAAAAATCAGGGGGAAATGATCTCTGGATCTAGAAGATGACTGTTCTCAGCAGACTCAGATATTTAATTTTTTCTCACTCTCTTAAAGCAGGCCAGCTATTGCCTGGGGCTCTTTTTGAGTCAAAGCATACAAATTGCTTTTGGGGGCAACCATACCATATAATTTCTGCCATAGAAAACACACAGAATGGTAATAAAGACAGTGACTGAAGGCGGGGAGATTTTGAATATGTGGTTCCCAGGCTTTAAGCGAGGTCTCAAAGCTTGCAGCAGCCTGCCATAGCGGGAGGAGCAGAAAGACATTTAGCTATCATATTTAAAAATGTGTTGCTCCATGAATGATATGAGCATAAGATGGGCTGTAGAGGGTCAGACAAAGCTTTCTGCCTCCAAAAGTGGCTAATAGCAGATGCCTGGGGAATAGTGTAAGCAAGTGGCAGCGTACAGTGATACTTCTCCAATATGTTTTCCCAGCCTCCAGAGGGAGAATAAGGGCTGGAGCAATAGGTGTTACGTTTGTGTTTAGAACCCCCTGGTTGACAACTCTGTGAGTTGTATTTTGCAGTTCCTGGGAGTACCTCAGTTTACCTACATGCTATGTGAGTGCCCTCTGTCAGTTCAGCCTGACGATGTCACCGGAAACCCCCTGGTTTTGGTATTATGAGAGCTCATGAGCCAATGCCTTCTCTTCATCTTCATGCTGGTTCAGCAATACTCAGGAAGTTGTATTCACTGGTGTTTGATCCCAGTACCAGTACTAAACTGGAGTTATATAACCTAAAGCTAGATATAAACAGCCAAACCATTCTGGGACCAATGGATTAATCCAGGACACTTAAAATTTTATCCCTTGAGGTCAGTCAAAGATGACAGCTGTGCTCCGTATTAGCTCCTTCTCAAGTAGCTCTGTGTTATCTCTGGTGGAATGGTTGTTCCAGGCTCCTGCTTCTCCAGTACTCAGAAGCTGCTCATTTTTGTCCTGTGTTTATTTTTCTGCTCTGTCTAAGACACTCCAGGTCTCTCCTTTGGTGGTTCTTACAGACGTCCCACAGCTTTACATATTTCTTCCTCAGTTTGTCCATTGTGGCACTAGCCAGACTGGGTTTGCTCCAGTGCTTGATTTGAAGTGATTATTTCCTCCCTAACAAATATTAATTCTTTTTTTTCCTTCTTTTTGTTACTTCTGGTTTCTGTGCTCTCCAGTGTCGGTGTCTACCCAGTGCTGATGTTGCCTCAAGGGACATTTGAAATGGTACTCAGAGGCAACTGCATTTGACTGTTGTGCTGGTCAGAAGGTAGCTTTGAGGAGCTATCACAGATGCAGGAACAGAAAGGGCAGAAAGGTTCATGAAGGTTCACCTGAGGTTGCTTGTGAGCACAGCCAGGAGACCAGGAGGTCGTCTCAACACCATTTCTAGCTGTGACACAGCCTAGGGGCTGAGATAGATAAATTTCAAATCACATCAGGAACAAGTGCAAGTGAATTGTAAAGGGGTGCTAAAATTTGGGCTGACATCAGCCCTTCTGTGGCTAAGATCATTCATGGTTATTCCTCTCAATCTTTTTTTTTGCCCCTGCTGCTGTTTAAAATGCATGGCAAGGGACTTGCTGGCTCCTGTCCCCTGTGTGAGTGAGTGCATTTGCTGATGGATTCCTGCATGCTGTGCATCCTGTGTTTTCAAAGAGAATGCATAATGATGGGCCACCGTTCAGCTCATTGAGAGTTTGTTACATAGCTGGAGCCGTTACTATGAAATTACCAAATAAAACATACATTTTCATTCCCTGTGGTAATAAAAATTATCGAAGTGCCTCTCCTGGGACAATTATAACAAGATAATACAGAACTCCTGACTGATTCCAGTGGCTGTATAAAAAAAAACAGAGAGCATTCAACAAGACATTAGTGTCTGCCTTGGCTCCAATCACTTCCCCGTCTCGTGGGATAATGAAGTTATCAAATTAGTTTTAAAAAGGTGAAACTTCCATTTTTCAGCCCATCTGACAGGTTCTCCCCTGAATAATGTCATTACAATGAGGTGCACAGGACAGCATGAGCACTTATTGCTTTTGGTCTAGACACTACAGGACATTAAGAAATTTTGCCCTCTTGTCTCCGCGGTGCAATGTTTTTACTCCATGTGTCCAGGCCAATCAAATGATAAAGAACAGTGTTTTAGGTTTGGAGTTGGTTTTGTTTTTTGCCTTTTTTTTTTTTTTAACTTCTGCACACCCAAAACATAAATACAACCGTATGTTCAAGCCTGCCTTTGCAGAAATGTAGCATAAATGGCCTATTGGGTTATATAGCTCATCTGTTTCCCATTACTGCACGGCAGCAAATTACATTCTTTCTAAAGAGCGATGCTGGTAGGGACAGCCTAACAGCCTTGTTTCCAGGAGATCCGGAATGGAGGTCACGAAACATATTCCAAACTGCTCTAAGGCCCAGTTTTTCAGACTGACATTAACAGAAACCCTGCCCTGGGATGTCTCTGGTGACACCGAAGAGAGCAAAGCGCTACGAGAAGATGCTTCAATCCATCTGTGAAAGTGTGCCCCCCACCCCCACCTTCACTGAACATTAGAAGTCACACAGGACATCAGTGCTGCTAATTCAGTCACGTGCCAAGGTAAGGGCTTTGCCCAAGGGCTGATGCCTCCCATGGTTTGGGTTCTAGGGATATTTTTCATTTTGCAAGCATTGCCATCCTTCTCTTTGCTGGGACGTGAACCCCAACCTTTCAGGGGCAAGAACATTAGCTCCCGCTGTTCCAAATGAGGTGGCTCGGTAGTCTTTTTGGGAGCAATAACAAAACCCTCATCCTGCTTAGGTCAGGCACAGCAGGATGTTAATTAACATACCCATGGAGCTGACACCGGACCCACTCAGTGGTTTTTGGCTGTCTCAGGAGCAGGGATGGTCTCAATGCCTGTCCAGACCTGATCGCGATAACCCAGGTAACCACTATCCTCTCTGAAAAAAATGGAAATGGCAAAGAACCACCTCTGCATCCTCTCCAACGACCTGTCGGTACATCAGATCTGGCCACCCTCCCACCTCGACCATGATTTCAGCCACGGAGCTGTCTAATTTCCTTTGTAAAAGAGCCCCACGGGCAACGCACACACACACAGAGTGAATTCTGTCTTTACCTTGATGCTACCTGAGCCACAGCCCTCACCCCTCGCCGAGCAGTTGTACATATTATCATCTCCTTGGCATCTTGGTTGCCTCTCTCTCTGATTCTCCTTCTGTTCACCAGAGCAGATAGGTTTTTT